>NC_056745.1:1359318929-1359326429 GCF_019279795.1 Protopterus annectens
GGAACATTTTTTTCCCATGGAGCTTTTCTCCCCAGGCCTCCACTGAAAATGGACACTTCTTGGCCCAGTGGACTTCCCCGGTAATCAAACTGAAAATAAATAAAAAATAAATAAAATGTACTGCACAATCCCAAAGGGAGGTACTGCTATATGAACACCGCACAATCACATATGTGCATACATGGCCAACCACACACACACATGCACACACACATCCTACATGCATCATCCTCCCTACACTTCACCAGAGTGACCCTACAGACAAACTAACTACCCACCAGGATGCACACATACTCATACAGATGAGGTTGCACAATGATAGTACACACAGTCCCCCTATTACCCAGCTGTCAACATGCATAACATATGGTACCCAACAGCATGCAGTGCAGCTATAGTCAATCAATGCTAGCAACAGTGTATGTGTGTGATGCAAGTACTGTGTCACTAGGGGATGTCCCTTCCCCTGGATACCACTGCACCTATGTACACAGTATTGCTGTGCACCTGTTCTGCACCCTGTCATGTACTGTGCACCACACCTCACAGGTGTACAGCCCATTGCTGAATGTGTACTACTGTGTCACTTATGTCAGCTTTATTGCTCACAGCCCCTATGTTTTCCAGCAACACATACCTGGGATGATATGTGGACAGATGTCATTTGTGAATGCCAGGTGTCTGATTTACAGCTCTCAACATCAGCGGACCATGTATAACCAATCTAATACTCTTACACTGACAATGATCAGAGCATACCATGGCTATGGGGGGGGGGTGTATACACCCTTATTGATATAACGCACCCATCCTTGAGCTGCCATGGGACCACATCACCGCATATCTAAACAGTACATGAGCCCGTTATGTGACATATGTCCTGTACTTTCCCATGCAGTGTCTACGGAATGTGTTAGTTGTGCAGATGGTGACCACAATGCATACACACCATGTGGGCCTATGTGTGCACACCCTTATCATGACAGTTTGTGGTACTTCTTGTTGTGTGTACTACAGCAGTCACTACTCCTGGCAGGGGTATACCAGCATGAGACATCTGCATTTGCCAGTGTATGTTCAGTCTGCCCTACACATGTCCCCCGAATCTGCATGATTGCAAGGTCTATTCATGTGCACATCCCTTGGTGTTCACACACTGCTGTCACTATTGCTGTGGGGGTAGGGTTACATCTGCCACAGGTTCTGAACTTGACTATGTGCAGATACAGCCATTCTTAGCATCCTTAGGAGCCCTGCTGCAGTGGACTGGTGTGTCATGCTGACACTCCCCTCCTTAAACCTTTTCACAGATGCATGACAAGTAAGCCATACACGTGTGTCACTTTGCAGTGTCCCATACAATGAACGCCACTTGTTACAGCTTAGTCCCAGCTGATAATGTGGACCACTGTAATGCCTTATGCCATAGTATAGCTCTGCAGCAGTTGCCATTGTCCTACAGGTATATACACTGATGTTGCACTGTATATGGGTGTTGTTCCATACATGTCCCTACTGTAGGCCATGTCTCCCACCATTATGTTACTCCCTGTGAACACATTCCACAATGACAGGATGTTAGTTATCATGCAGGTGTCTGACACCCTTCCAATACCCCATCATGGTCACCCCTGTAATGCCATGCATTTCACAGCAACAATACATGCTCATGTACAGCATGCATTCTGGGTAGGTGTGTTAGATGTGTGCATGGAATATACCATTGCCATTACATGTCCGGTGTATTGGCAAGCATCTACATAAATCACATTCACCAGCTACAGGCTGCTACCTTGGTGGTATCCCAGAGGGACCTACATAAGAGGGTGAGAGATGCAAAGTCAGTGGGCACACCTGTGGCATTGTTACAGGGTGGGTGCAGTATTACAATACATCAACAGCACATTTCCACAGTACTACCACATATGGACATCTGTTTATCACTACTATGCAGCAACAAAATATATCTATGACATGTCAGATATGCATGATCTACCTCTACTGATGCAGATGTATATGCAATAGTGGTCTACTGATGTGCCCTGTGTCCTTACCTGCATGCTCCTTGGCCAGTGTGTGGGTGGCACCCACCTCCACAAAGGTATTCAGTGGTTGGTGGCTGGCCGGATGGGAAGGTACCAAAAGGCTAGCCAGGAGCTCCTCCACACGTGTCAGGGGGATTGGATAGCTTGGCCCCCCTGAGGCAAGGTGATCCCCCCGGACTGCAGTAGCATGCCGATGGGCATTGCAAAGCAGGTCAGAAGAATGATGCTGGACCTGCTCATAACTACGGTTGTGCAGTCCGACATCATTGACCCTGTGGACTAGGTCATTCCACAGGGCGGTCACTTCCTTGACCCTGTGGACTAGGTCATTCCACAGGGCGATCCACTCCTGCTGATCATGGGTGGCCCGGCCAAACAAGATCGCATAGTGCTGTATTCGTTCATTCAGCAGGATTTCATTTTCAGCTGCTGTGTAGGCTGGCAGCCTTCCATGGGACATTGTGCCTGAAAGACATAAAGATGGACACAGGTGTGAGCAAGTCATGCAGCAAGGTTACCACAGCCCTTAATACACATCACTGCTACCCCCTACAATATCAGTAACAACAAACTTCACACACAATTCAATAGGTATGGCTACAGCATACCTACCAGTGGGGCAGATATTGTACTGTACCACACTTTGTGCAATGTGTTTATAGCCATGTTCCCTGTGTGGGCACTATCATTGCTGGCCTGTTACAGACTATTCACCTGTATGCCATTGTCAGGGCCACAATGGTTCCATATATGCTTGTGATATGCTTGCTATGTGTTTGCTGCACATCTGACATTCTGTGTTATTGCGGTTATCTATGCATGCTGTTGAACATGTTCTGGGATTGTGTAGACGATTACTACCGACATGTGTTTTATAACAGTGACACAATAGCAAGTATATGTACTATTGGCCAACAGAACCACCTCTCCAACCTCATCTGCCAATGTTACCAGGCCACATCACATGTGTGACCCACCCTGGTGCCTTCTCATGTACTAGTCCATCAATACCGTCAGGAGGAACCAACCCAGGGGATGTTGTTCCTCCCCTCGGGGGCACACACAAACATGTTCCTGTCCCCTGAGGATAGGTCCAGGGTCTATTCCATAACGGGCTCCACAGACACATGTGGGATGTGCTACATCACCTTGAGGCACCCAGTACACATTCACAGGGCCCACATGCTCCTCCTGCTCAGCCTCCAGGCCAGGCACCTCTGGGACATGGACTGCTGTTGTGAGTAGCAGTGGGTGGGAGGCTTGTTCCCATTGTGTCCATATTGGGACCCATGGGGTGCCCACATCACAGACCACACACACCATCCAGGTTGTTTACCCACCACGTGTGTCACATACCACCCGTGTAGGTTGTCCTCCATATCTACCAACCCTGACCACCTCCAAAGCTATACCTGCCATACTTCCCCATATTCCCATTCCATACTTCACAGACAAGGGCAATGTGGTCCCAACAAGGGGTTCACATGTGACATACCTGTCCATGCTGCACACCCTGACAGCTGTAGATATCTGTGTGTATTGCTATGTGTGCTGTTTCCTCACACATAGCATGCAGCACTGTGGTAGTAATATAGGGGACATGTATTTACATACATATATGTTTGTGTGTGTGTTTGTATATATGTAGACGTGCATATAGGTATATATCTATATAGGTGTAGATATATGTGATGTTGTATATATGTGCTCATATATATGTCTACACATGGGTATCTGTATACCTGTAGATATATATATATATATATATATATATATATATATATATATATATATATATAAATATATAGGTTCAAAGGACAAAAGGACACCGTTTCAAAGGATAAACCACCACTGTAACAGTTATAAGCATGCAAAATCTGAAGGTAATGCTACTCAATGCTAGAAGTCTAAACCTCAAAATGCACTCTCTCGAGGCACTCCTAAAAATGGAGGACATTGATATCTGTGCAGTAACTGTGACCTGGTTCAAGGCTCCAGAGAGCAGCCCTGCAATGCCAGGCTACAACTCTTACCACACTTTTCGGCCACCAAACCAAGACCGAAACACAAAAGGTGGAGGAGTGTCCATATTCACCAAGGATAGTCACACCTCCAGGCTAATTGCTCAACACAATGCATCTGAAATTCTCCAGGTGCAACTAACGCTAGGTAAGACTGCAACCCAAATTGTAGCTTGCTACAATCCCCCACCATGCCCCAAGATTCTCATTACACCTTTCTAAACATACTGGAAAATATTAAGATACAACCAAACACCCTAATACGGGGTGATTTCAACTACCATGCCATTAGCTGGGAAAACTACTTGGGTACCAACACCTTTTCCCAATGGTTCTTGGAAATCATAAATGCCAATACCCTGGATCAACTAATCCAGTGTCCCTCCAGGGGCTCCAATATCCTAGACCTGGTCATTAACAACATGGGATATAGATGCTCCACACCAGTGGTCACCCCCTCATTGGTCAGGTCTGGCCATAAGCAAATAACCCTTGACATCCACATCCCACCCCCAAGTAAGGAAACCTCTGTAAAAAACTTCTCCAAAGCCAACTTCATGCTACTCAAGTCAAAAGTGGGAAACATCATGAGACCCATGCAGACGGGATCTGAAAGTTCGACTGCTGAATCCTACACTAAGGCACTGTACGAGCACATCCACTCGTGCATGAATCATGCCATCCCAAATAGAACCAAGATGCTCTCCTCTCAAAAAAGGAAGCCAATTTGGTGATCCCCTGCCATAAACAAACTATACAACAGAAGGAAGAAACTGTTGCAGAAAAGAGGAAAATCCCAGGATGCAAAAACTCCCTTACCAGCCTTAGTAAGAAGCTGAGATCCCTAATAAAATCCTCCAAAGCTAGTTACAAAAATAAAATTGCCAAAGATTCCAAAGACAACCACAAGACATTCTATAGTTATGTCAAAAATCTAAATGGCAATGCTTAGATCTGCTCTGAGCTACAACAGAATGATCCCACGGATATTGCTAATATCCTGGCATATCAATTTAGTGCCAACTTCACCCCCCTCTCACTCCCTAAAGGGTCCATCTCAATACCAAAAGATTGCCAAATTCCAGTAATCACAACCATACAGGTAGAAACCGCACTCTTCAAAGTTAAGAATACAGCATCCATGGGACCAGATGACATCCTGGGCTGTGTACTGCATGAACTACAAAATGAACTGGCACATCACCTAACTGTCATGTTTAATCATAGCCTCACCTCAGGCTTCATGCCCACTGAGTAGCACACAGCTACAGTTATCCCACTCCACAAGAGGGGATCCACCTTGGATCCCAGGAACTATCATCCCATCAGTCTGATGAACCTGATCTGCAGGGCATGGAATGCATTATCATGGAACTTTTTAACAAAGACATTGGCAACCTTCAAACACTGGACCCCACCCAATTTATGGTCATGAAGGGCCGACCTTGTCTCCTGAACCTGATTGACTTCTTCGAATCAGTCTCCAGAGCTTTGGATGAGGGTAAGGTGGTCCACACAGCCTATCTGGACCTCACCAAGACCTTCAACACCACCCCCCACTCTGGAATCATAGATAAACTTACTAAGCTGGGCATAAATCCATATGTCACTCAATGGTTTATCAACTGGCTTACTGACAGAACCCAGACTGTAAAAGTAACCAACTCCAAATCCAGCTCCAGACAAGTGACAAGTGGAGTACCTCAAGGTTCAGTCCTGGGACCACTCGTGTTTGGCATCTACTTGTCTGAAGTACAGGCCAACACTAAGGGACTCTGGCTAACAAAGTTCGCAGATGACTGCAAACTGGGAGCCATTACTGAATCCACAAATTATATAGATATTCTACAAAAGGGCCTTACAGAAACAGATGCTTGTTGCCAGAGCCATAGGCTCAAGCTTAATGCCAATAAATGTATAGTTATCCCCTTTGGGAAAAAACATGTACCCATGAATTACCACATAGATGACAGTACACTAAACACTGAAAGTATGATGAGAGACTTAGGGAGACAGGTGGACAGTGGTCTCACCTATAACCACATCACCACAACAGTCAGGAAATCCTTCTATATAGCACACCTCATCACTAAGGGCTTTTCATCCAGAAAAAAAGGAGGTTATTGTCCCACTGTACTCATCCCTCATTAGACCCATTATAGAGAACAACTTCCCATTTGGTATGTACCTCACAAGACATCTGCAACAGCTGGAAAGGCCCCAGAAATACCTCATTAAAAGAATCACAATGCCTAAAGCAGATGCTCTATGCTGACCATCTAAAAAATCTCCAGCTATACTCTGTGGCATATCGTCTACTCAGAGGTTATCTCTACTTAACATAAAAGGCCATGTCAAACCCTGAGCTGTTGGACATGCTCCACTTAAAGAAATCCCAATCCCTTAGAGCCACATGCTCCAGGGATCTAAACCTTGTCGTCACAATGAACAAAACTTGTGGAGGGATAGGTTCCTGACCCAGAGACTCCCTATACCCTGGAATAGACTGCCCATATATGTCAAGCAGTGCACCTCCTTGGCCCTCTTCAAAAGAAACCTTGACAATTGGATGGGAGATAGGAAATTCACCTCGGGGATCATATCAGTCACACTGCTAGACAGGGGTCCAGGGAAGTAAATATTGTGGGAAGAAATACCCAGGGAATTGTTATAGCTAGGCTTGTATAGGCCCTAGGACCAATAGCCTAGTACCAACCTATGAAATTATATATATATATATATATATATATATATATATATATATATATATATATATATATATATATATATATATATATATATATATATATATATATGTGTGTGTGTGTGTGTGTGTGTGTACACATATGCATACCTATATGTGGGTTACATTTAGACATCAGGTCCACAATCTCAAAACACCTTCCTGCACAGCTGCTACAACACAGACAGGTGCCACATATGGACACGGCCTGATATTAGGGGGGTAAATGTAGGGCCAGATTGCAGGTAACCCTAACACACCTATGACATTCCTGCATGCTACAATACAGGTTAACCTGAGTATCCTGCAAGAGGTGGGCTGTGGAACCCACATGTCCATCATTATGGCATTACTTCCACCACCAGCTACTGACCACATAATATACATACTTCCCATTGCACAACACACACTATGATGGCTTACATCTTATCACTCAGTGCTGCTCTGCACGGTTGACAGGTATGACCCACTACCCACAGGGATGGACTCGATTGTCCTTAGCAGTTGTTCAGCTAAACATCATTACAACAACACCTGAAGGCACATATAAATCATTCCACATCATCTATCCCATTATTATGGACCAAGTACTACAGTCAATTACATACATATATACTTTACATACCTGTTCTGGGATTGCAGACTCTTTTGGATGTTTTTTTTTTCTGTGTCTTATATGCAAACTCTGTCT
>NC_056745.1:1359331429-1359461429 GCF_019279795.1 Protopterus annectens
TGTTTATGGTGTATCAACATATGTGGGTTAGTAATAGTCAGCACATTCCAGGTTTAGGTATAACAGCATGCATAGATATTCCCATTAACGCAGACACCAGATACAGAACAGTTGCATAGCAAATGGAACACATACATATATGGGACCACAGTGGTAATAACAACAGCATGCAGGTACGTTGATGGCACCATGCTACTAATGTTGGAGTATTTCAACATAGCACATGCATAGAAACAGATTTAAATAATTATTAACCAATAGGACATATGTCCCAACATAACAGTGGAGTCATCACATACCAGTTGAGGTGGTTATGTAGTGTATTGTTTGAGATATGGTGGGGGGAGAGAAAGATGTCAATTAACAACTAGTATATTCCTGTAGTTAGCATAACTTTCCTAGTCAGTGCTGTTATCTGTACCTTACAAGTATTACTACACTACCTTATTGCCTTAGTTTGGACAGTGATATGGCTGTCATCATCTTTATACATGTTCTGGTTTTACTTGCAGCATACACCTCTTACCTGGTATACCTGTGGAGGAAATGTTTGTTAACACTAACTGTTTCTACACATACTCCCAGATTCCAGGTTGATGTTGTGCACATACCTGACCATCTCTTTTTGCACAGACTCTGGCCATGTCTTGACCACATGCAGGTGAACAGGGACATATCTAGACTATTGCCCTCTTCAACCTTTACTGACTTACATCACTCTTATACAGGATTTCCTACACAGTTATATTATGTAGCACAGTGTGGGTGACAGTGATCAGTGATACCTTATTATTCAGAGCAACTGCAACACTCACAATTCCATACAATACCAGAGTAAACAGTACCAGTACAGGGTATCAAGCTTTTATTTCTCGGCACAGTGTTTGTATCTGATGTACCTGTGGGAGCAATGTTTGTTAGCACTACCTGAATGTTGCCACACAAAGTACCAGATTTCACATTAGTATTAAGCACATACATCTCACTCTGTTACTGTACACACTCTGGTCACAGCTTGACAACATGGGGGTGTAGAAAGGACATACTTGGCTTATTACTCTCATAACACTTTTGGGAGTTGCTAGAGTGATAGGTTTGTTCTCATAGATGTGTGACAATCAGTAGTATTTCCTGTGTGCTGCCTAAACATCTAGGAGCATCTCACTGACTTCCCAGAGGGACAGGGTGACAGGCAGCAGATATGGGCCCATATACTGGACATTATGGGCTTATCTCTACAGTTGTGGGGTATGGTTCTGTATGCAGCCTACTTCCACTCCCAGGTTTCAGACCATGGCTGTGTCTGCTAAAACTAAAACACTGTCCATCACAGTTGTGTGTGTTATATAGATATTGCTGTATATCTCCTATCTGCTTTATATCTTATAATTATCCTGTGATTTTACACTCTGACCTTGTATTACAACACTCTTATACAGGATTTCCTAGACAGTTATATTATGTAGCACAGTCTGGGTGAAAGTGATGAGTAATGCCTTATTATTCAGAGCAACTGCATCAGTCACAATGCCATACAATGCCAAAGTAAACATTACCAGTACAGGGTATCATTCTTTTATTTCTGGGCACAGTGTTCATATCTGACAGACCTGTGGGAGCAATGTTTGTTAGTACTACCTGAATATTGCCACACACACACATCTATCTCACTCTGTTACTGTACACACTCTGGTCACAGCTTGACAGCATGGGAGTGTAAATGGGACATACGTGGCTTATTACTCTCATAATATTTTGGGGAGTTGCTAGTGTGCCAGCTTTGTTGTCATAGATGTGTGAATCACTTGTATTTCCTGTTTGCTGCCTATACGTCTGGGATCATCCCTCTGATTTCCCAGGGGGACAGGGTGACAGGCAGCAGATATGGGCCAATTTACTGGACATTCTGCACGTATCTGTACAGTTGTTGGGTATGATTCTGTATGCAGACTACTACCACTCTCAGGATTTGAACCATGGCTGTGTGTGCTAAAAATACAACAGTTCACATCTCAGTTGCATGTGCTATTTGGATTTTGTTGTCTGCCTTTTCACTATTTTCTGTCTATGTGTCTCTCAGTTGTACTAAGTGACCTCTGGGAATTACACCAGTCATATACAGACATCCCTACACATTCTATTTATGTTGCACAGTATGGGTAACAGTGCTTAATACAACAGTACTATTAGGTGATTGCAAATCTACATTACCATATGATACCAGAGTATATACACGCAGTCCAGCAGTTAGACCTTTATTGTCAGGCTATTATGATTTTATTTACATACAAACTATATGAGACTCTTCCTGCCATATTCTCCGGTGTATGCATTACTTGCCTTAAATAATACAGGGTTTATACTGGCAATTAATTTACTAATACTTTTAGATTTATTTCCTATGACATTACATGCAAGAGTATTACTAACCTGCCTCACATCACAACCTCTCCAGGCAACAGCCATGGGCCTCCTGGTTCATGGCCTGCTTACTTGCCGCTGTGAAGGACATAAGAAGAATATTTAGCCATACCTATCCATAATATACATGAGCTGGCAATTATTAAACAGGTAGTGGAGTGATACTTACAGCTGGGATCTCCCCTGTCATCCTAGCCTCTTGAATCCACTGATCCAAGAGATTCCCCTTTCACTGCTTCAGGTCGGCATAATGATGCCTGACCTGATCAGCAGTTCGGGGTATGCCAGTGGCACTGGTGAGGTCACAGGTTAGATGGTCCCAGGCTTCCACCTTATATTGGGAACCCTGGTACTTGCCCTGCAGCAGTTTCTGCTCATGGTCTTTGACAAGGTGTCCTGCCATGACTCTGGACTCCTGTATGACCCAGTGCTACACCCAGAAGTGCACCACCTCTCCCCTTTCTGCCATGGTGCCTGCAAAGGGAAGCTACAACCAGTTATGAGATGTATTCCCACCTATTGGGTTTAAGTAGGGCTGAATTCCTGCACTTTGCTGTGATTGGCCGGTTTTGAAAAGGATAAGCTATTGGAAAACCTGCTTACCTAAGGTTGGCATTGTTTAAAGGGGTATACCACTGGGCAAATTGAGTTAGCTGGCCTACACATTGCTTACACCTCCTAAGCTGGCCTGTGCAATGCTTAGCATTGCTTAAAATTAACTTTGCATTATATTTGCTTTTTGGCATTGATTTATTATTCATTACATCTTATATATATATGTCTGGCATCAATGATTCATGTGTACGTACACTGTATGGGGTCCTTGTGTTTAGTAGGGGACTTCAACACTCTATCACACTTACACCTCACATCTGGCCTTACTTCAGTACTCCAGTTCACATATTTATGTTATGTAGTAGGTGATAGAACATATGATTTTATACTGATTCCTTTCACATGTTCAGTTTGATTTTACCATAGTGAGGGTTTGTTTAGCCTTGCTTCAGTACTCCAGTTCACATATTTATGTTATGTGGTAGGTTATAGAACATATGATTTTATACTGATTCCTTTCACATGTTCAGTTTGATTTTACCATAGTGAGGGTTTGTTTGGTGATACTTCACTCTTATGCATTGTTGTGCTGGCTTGGTGATTAACTACTGTGACTATAGTGTATAGGGTCCTGGGTTCAAGACCTGCAAGGCTGTTCATTTTGTTGCTGGCAGAACAGCGGCTGTTGGATACAGAGTGATTAAGGCAGTTTTAAGCACTTGTAAGTGGGTTTGCGTGGGTTTGCATGAGGGTAAGCAATGCTAACCTCCAGTTAAATAATCTTACAGAGAGTTAGCTTCAATATTGCTTGACCTATGTGTGCATTGCTTACTCCCACGCAAACAGGCTTAAACCCACTTACTAGTGTTTATATATGCTTACTCCCACTTACTACTGCTTAATACTGCTTACACTTGCTTGCTAGTGCTTACTTCTGCTTACCACTGCATTAATTTAGACAGTAATGTCTAATGGGTCTTGGGAAGGTGGGGGATTTGGAAACTGTATGGAGTTATCATTCATTACACATTTTACCTTCCATTTGTATCCATGATTCCTGTGTACATATACTATATGGGGCACATGTGATTATCTGTGGACTTTGCAACATTATGACACTGACACCTCACATCTGCATTTAATGCAGTACTCCAGTTCACAAGTATATGTTATTTAGTAGGTTGTGCAACTAAAATATTGGTCATAACGTGATTTGACATGGAAAATGTGGTACTCGAATCGGAAATGCCTGCTCGTAAGGTGAATGCTCTGCCTACTACACTATTGCTATACTGCTTCATTTGCATATATCTTCCTTGCTATCCTCTTCAGCCATTTAAGCTGCATTAACCATAGCTAAGCGAAGGGCAAACCCGTGCACCTATGGTGAAATTTAATCTGTTTCATAAAAATAAAAAAAGGTATATTTATATTGTGTATTTTCTATTGCTGTTGTACACGTGGGCGGATGTTGCTGGGGGTATGCGGACACCTATGAGTGGTCTCTCTCCTTCTTTTGGGCTTTCTGCTATTCTTCATTGTGGAGGTGTGTACATTCTGAGAGCTCTGCTCTCAGACATGCCCCCTGCACTCTTACACCCTCCATGTAAGATTAGGAGCTCATGCAGCACACCTTCATTAATATGCATGGCGTGCTGCCATCCTGCTCCTAAATGTCCGCTTCTGTGCAGAACTAAGCTAGTCCTGCACAGAAGATTAGTAAATCTGGGGGAAAGAGTCTAAAACATCTAGTTAGAAACATTAATCTGAAATATATTGTTACCCCACCACTGACCCACTAGAAAAAAATGTACTTTTGTATTAAGTCAAATTATACTATTACTGAAGAATTACAAGACATATATAATTTGTAGTTATTTAAAAGGGAAAAGTATGTAAAGTACTTATAGTGGGGAAAAGAGAGACAAGGAACTTTAGTAACAAAAATGATTTGGAAGAAAGAAGAGAGAGAATGTTACTGAAATACTTAGTACTATATGTAATTAGAAAAAGTAAATATATAAAGGAAAAGAGAAAGTTAATAATAAAGATGATTCACATTACCTTACAGTATAGAGATTTTCCAGAATCAAATATGTTATGATTCTTTAAATAAAGCATGTAAAATTAGAAGGAATTTATTCATTTGTCCTTTAATTTCTTAGTTTTGTTTGTTCCTTCCTTCACAGACTATCCATTTTTTGTTGCCTGTCTCTTCAAACTCTGGGATGACCATTCCATTTCTTCTATGTCCAACAGTATTTTCTTCTTTTGGATAAATCCTACTGCTTCTTGTAGGAAATCAAAGATCTTCACTCCTTCTAGCAAGGTGATTTTTATTCTTGCAGGAAAAAGAATTTGAGCTTTAATATTGGCTTTTTTCAAGGACTTAATCAGAGGAACACACTCCTTTCTTCTGGATATGACTGTAGAGGTGTAATCATTGTCAAAATGAATAACTGTTTCACCCATCTTGATAGGGGAATTAGTCCAAGCTGATTTCACACCAAGTCCTTGTCTTGTGAGGAAAAAGCTCTAACTATAATATACCTGGGGTTAAATGAACTCAGAGACGAAACTGGATTTACCAGGGACTGATGAGCCCTCTCAATTCCAAAAGAGAGGGATTCAGTCATGTTTAGTGCTGATGAAAACCACTTATTGAGGAATTGAATCATGCTAGCACCCTGTTCTTTCTCAGGAATTCCATATATTCTTATGCTATTCCTCTTTGATCTACTTCCAAGGTCTTTGAGTTTCTCAGTCAGCCTGGTGTTTTGTTTCAGAAGAAATTCATTGTGATGTTCATTTTCTGTCATTCTCGTATGTAGGTCAGTTATTGTTTCCTCTAAGGCAAGAATCTGTTCAGATTGTTTTACTATTCCATTTAGACATTCCAGTTGTTTACTGCATTCTTGTTTGATAATATCCATTTTGTTTTCAAATTTGTCCATTTTTAGTGACAGTTCTTGGATGTTTGTTATTATAAGATGTAGTTCTTTCTTCACTGCACTCTCCTGGTGTGGGTTCGTCACGTTGCTCATGTTTTTAGTGACAGTTCTTGGATGTTTGTTATTATAAGATGTAGTTCTTTCTTCACTGCACTCTCCTGGTGTGGGTTCTTCACGTTGCTCATGTTTTTAGTGACAGTTCTTGGATGTTTGTTATTATAAGATGTAGTTCTTTCTTCACTGCACTCTCCTGGTGTGGGTTCTTCACGTTGCTCATGTTTTTAGTGACAGTTCTTGGATGTTTGTTATTATAAGATGTAGTTCTTTCTTCACTGCACTCTCCTGGTGTGGGTTCTTCACGTTGCTCATGTTTTTAGTGACAGTTCTTGGATGTTTGTTATTATAAGATGTAGTTCTTTCTTCACTGCACTCTCCTGGTGTGGGTTCTTCACGTTGCTCATGTTTTTAGTGACAGTTCTTGGATGTTTGTTATTATAAGATGTAGTTCTTTCTTCACTGCACTCTCCTGGTGTGGGTTCTTCACGTTGCTCATGTTTTTAGTGACAGTTCTTGGATGTTTGTTATTATAAGATGTAGTTCTTTCTTCACTGCACTCTCCTGGTGTGGGTTCTTCACGTTGCTCATGTTTTTAGTGACAGTTCTTGGATGTTTGTTATTATAAGATGTAGTTCTTTCTTCACTGCACTCTCCTGGTGTGGGTTCTTCACGTTGCTCATGTTTTTAGTGACAGTTCTTGGATGTTTGTTATTATAAGATGTAGTTCTTTCTTCACTGCACTCTCCTGGTGTGGGTTCTTCACGTTGCTCATGTTTTTAGTGACAGTTCTTGGATGTTTGTTATTATAAGATGTAGTTCTTTCTTCACTGCACTCTCCTGGTGTGGGTTCTTCACGTTGCTCATGTTTTTAGTGACAGTTCTTGGATGTTTGTTATTATAAGATGTAGTTCTTTCTTCACTGCACTCTCCTGGTGTGGGTTCTTCACGTTGCTCATGTTTTTAGTGACAGTTCTTGGATGTTTGTTATTATAAGATGTAGTTCTTTCTTCACTGCACTCTCCTGGTGTGGGTTCTTCACGTTGCTCATGTTTTTAGTGACAGTTCTTGGATGTTTGTTATTATAAGATGTAGTTCTTTCTTCACTGCACTCTCCTGGTGTGGGTTCTTCACGTTGCTCATGTTTTTAGTGACAGTTCTTGGATGTTTGTTATTATAAGATGTAGTTCTTTCTTCACTGCACTCTCCTGGTGTGGGTTCTTCACGTTGCTCATGTTTTTAGTGACAGTTCTTGGATGTTTGTTATTATAAGATGTAGTTCTTTCTTCACTGCACTCTCCTGGTGTGGGTTCTTCACGTTGCTCATGTTTTTAGTGACAGTTCTTGGATGTTTGTTATTATAAGATGTAGTTCTTTCTTCACTGCACTCTCCTGGTGTGGGTTCTTCACGTTGCTCATGTTTTTAGTGACAGTTCTTGGATGTTTGTTATTATAAGATGTAGTTCTTTCTTCACTGCACTCTCCTGGTGTGGGTTCTTCACGTTGCTCATGTTTTTAGTGACAGTTCTTGGATGTTTGTTATTATAAGATGTAGTTCTTTCTTCACTGCACTCTCCTGGTGTGGGTTCTTCACGTTGCTCATGTTTTTAGTGACAGTTCTTGGATGTTTGTTATTATAAGATGTAGTTCTTTCTTCACTGCACTCTCCTGGTGTGGGTTCTTCACGTTGCTCATGTTTTTAGTGACAGTTCTTGGATGTTTGTTATTATAAGATGTAGTTCTTTCTTCACTGCACTCTCCTGGTGTGGGTTCTTCACGTTGCTCATGTTTTTAGTGACAGTTCTTGGATGTTTGTTATTATAAGATGTAGTTCTTTCTTCACTGCACTCTCCTGGTGTGGGTTCTTCACGTTGCTCATGTTTTAGTGACAGTTCTTGGATGTTTGTTATTATAAGATGTAGTTCTTTCTTCACTGCACTCTCCTGGTGTGGGTTCTTCACGTTGCTCATGTTTTTAGTGACAGTTCTTGGATGTTTGTTATTATAAGATGTAGTTCTTTCTTCACTGCACTCTCCTGGTGTGGGTTCTTCACGTTGCTCATGTTTTTAGTGACAGTTCTTGGATGTTTGTTATTATAAGATGTAGTTCTTTCTTCACTGCACTCTCCTGGTGTGGGTTCTTCACGTTGCTCATGTTTTTAGTGACAGTTCTTGGATGTTTGTTATTATAAGATGTAGTTCTTTCTTCACTGCACTCTCCTGGTGTGGGTTCTTCACGTTGCTCATGTTTTTAGTGACAGTTCTTGGATGTTTGTTATTATAAGATGTAGTTCTTTCTTCACTGCACTCTCCTGGTGTGGGTTCTTCACGTTGCTCATGTTTTTAGTGACAGTTCTTGGATGTTTGTTATTATAAGATGTAGTTCTTTCTTCACTGCACTCTCCTGGTGTGGGTTCTTCACGTTGCTCATGTTTTTAGTGACAGTTCTTGGATGTTTGTTATTATAAGATGTAGTTCTTTCTTCACTGCACTCTCCTGGTGTGGGTTCTTCACGTTGCTCATGTTTTTAGTGACAGTTCTTGGATGTTTGTTATTATAAGATGTAGTTCTTTCTTCACTGCACTCTCCTGGTGTGGGTTCTTCACGTTGCTCATGTTTTTAGTGACAGTTCTTGGATGTTTGTTATTATAAGATGTAGTTCTTTCTTCACTGCACTCTCCTGGTGTGGGTTCTTCACGTTGCTCATGTTTTTAGTGACAGTTCTTGGATGTTTGTTATTATAAGATGTAGTTCTTTCTTCACTGCACTCTCCTGGTGTGGGTTCTTCACGTTGCTCATGCTTTAGTGACAGTTCTTGGATGTTTGTTATTATAAGATGTAGTTCTTTCTTCACTGCACTCTCCTGGTGTGGGTTCTTCACGTTGCTCATGTTTTTAGTGACAGTTCTTGGATGTTTGTTATTATAAGATGTAGTTCTTTCTTCACTGCACTCTCCTGGTGTGGGTTCTTCACGTTGCTCATGTTTTTAGTGACAGTTCTTGGATGTTTGTTATTATAAGATGTAGTTCTTTCTTCACTGCACTCTCCTGGTGTGGGTTCTTCACGTTGCTCATGTTTTTAGTGACAGTTCTTGGATGTTTGTTATTATAAGATGTAGTTCTTTCTTCACTGCACTCTCCTGGTGTGGGTTCTTCACGTTGCTCATGTTTTTAGTGACAGTTCTTGGATGTTTGTTATTATAAGATGTAGTTCTTTCTTCACTGCACTCTCCTGGTGTGGGTTCTTCACGTTGCTCATGTTTTTAGTGACAGTTCTTGGATGTTTGTTATTATAAGATGTAGTTCTTTCTTCACTGCACTCTCCTGGTGTGGGTTCTTCACGTTGCTCATGTTTTTAGTGACAGTTCTTGGATGTTTGTTATTGTAAGATGTAGTTCTTTCTTCACTGCACTCTCCTGGTGTGGGTTCTTCACGTTGCTCATGTTTTTAGTGACAGTTCTTGAATGTTTGTTATTATAAGATGTAGTTCTTTCTTCACTGCACTCTCCTGGTGTGGGTTCTTCACGTTGCTCATGTTTTTAGTGACAGTTCTTGGATGTTTGTTATTATAAGATGTAGTTCTTTCTTCACTGCACTCTCCTGGTGTGGGTTCTTCACGTTGCTCATGTTTTTAGTGACAGTTCTTGGATGTTTGTTATTATAAGATGTAGTTCTTTCTTCACTGCACTCTCCTGGTGTGGGTTCTTCACGTTGCTCATGTTTTAGTGACAGTTCTTGGATGTTTGTTATTATAAGATGTAGTTCTTTCTTCACTGCACTCTCCTGGTGTGGGTTCTTCACGTTGCTCATGTTTTTAGTGACAGTTCTTGGATGTTTGTTATTATAAGATGTAGTTCTTTCTTCACTGCACTCTCCTGGTGTGGGTTCTTCACGTTGCTCATGTTTTTAGTGACAGTTCTTGGATGTTTGTTATTATAAGATGTAGTTCTTTCTTCACTGCACTCTCCTGGTGTGGGTTCTTCACGTTGCTCATGTTTTTAGTGACAGTTCTTGGATGTTTGTTATTATAAGATGTAGTTCTCTCGTCACTGCACTCTCCTGGTGTGGGTTCTTCGAGTTACTCATGTTGACATCTCTAGTAGAAAACTTCTTAACAGGAATAATTAAAAAATTCTCTTGACTATCTATTAATTTTTAGAAAATAATAAAGAGTCTATGTTAATCTATCGTTTAGTATACTTTTAGTTAGATTTTTCTAAAAATTAAAGTATATTTCCTGTCAGGATATTAAAATCTAAGCAGAGCTATGGATTTCTGCTGCTAGCAGACTGACATCTTGGCCACGCCCCTATATATGCAAATATTTTAATGCATCCTGCTTATAACTCCTGGCATGGGTATTCTACAAAGTATTATTCAGTTTCATTGCGATGAAGAAAAATAAATAATTATGTCACCTTCTTCTGTTTTTTTCTTTCACATTTGATCAAGCAGTTTCACATATAACCTGAATCCAAAAGAAAGCCCTCTGACAAACAAAACAGAACTATTAAAAATAGTTTGTACTAAGGAATTAGAAATAAATTATAAGGCTAAGGACACAAAATGTTAGGATGCTGGAAAAAAATACTAGTAAGGTTATGAGTTGTTCAGAGACTGCAACATGGTAACAAAACTAGGTCAAAGTAAAAATATATTGCATGCATAAAATAAATGTAATCAATTGAAAAAAGGAGATACAGGGAGATATTGCAAAAAATGTTTGAATGCACTACAGGGAGCTGTATGTGGCTGAAATGGCAGTGAAGGTTATGCCTATCTCTATACCTAATGCAAAATGCAGACAACCTGATTTCATTTCAGAGAGTGGAAAGCATTCATACTGTGAGAAAGACATACATTCACAATTCAACACAGTAAATGGAATGTGCAGGCATAGAAGAATAAAGCACTGAATATAACCCAGATGAGAAGAAGTTCATTAGTGGCTTGGGTGCTTTAGGAACAAGTTTAGTACAGGTGGGAGTGAGCAACCTGGGGAAGATGGACGGGCATCCAGTCCACTGCAATGCCAGCCCATACTGGAGGTGTACAGCATGCAGAAGAGTGGGGTCATGTGCTGTCAAGCTGCATTTATGTTCCTGTATTCATGGAGCACACCCCAGAATGTGAAGACCCACAAGGGAAAGTGTTACAGGTCCTCACTTTGTGAATGTGCACATCAGCTGCTGGGGATGGGATTAGAGCCATAATAAATAAAACATATGGTCGTGTGGATAATGCTTTCTGCAACTGGATCTTGCTGTACCAGGGAACAAATGATATAGAGGGCTGATAGCTGTCAGGTAGCAAGGGAGATAAAATACACAGATAAAAACTTGGTCCTAGTGATTCTGAAGTTTAATATACATTATAATGTCAAACTCTAATGAGATTGTAAGACAATGCTACTCCTCTTAGATACAGCACAGCAAAAATTAAAAATGGTAATCAAGACATTGAGATGTTTATAGAGAAACATTTCCTTTAAGATTCAGCAGTATAAAGGGGTAGATAACATAATACATTTACTCTGTGTGACTTGTTAATATACTGATGGATGACTGCACAACTCTGCAGCTCCTCACCTCACTTGTGAGCCAACTTTTGTTGCCATATTCATCACTTTTGCATTTTTTTCCCAAAAGTAAAACCTTCTGCTGTAAAATGTCTTACTTGCATATACTCCGACTGTATACTCCAAGCATATCTGAGAACAATTGTAATGAAATATATAAGGCATAAAGAGAATCTGAATCATGGCACATTAGAACTTCAGCAGCCAGAGACTAAGTAGTTAAATATGAGCTCAACTGGCAGTGCATCAGCAGAGTCGGTAAATAAACTAATTTTCATGTTATAGAACTGCAACTCAGTGCATTCAGAAAAAGATAACACTTTCATTCTCTGTGTTTGCAGACCGAAAAGAAAATGTTTACATCTGAGACTCATTTGGTTATGACCTTTACAAACACACTGAAAATTAATGAGTGCTATCATGAAACTAAGAGCAATAGATGCATACAAATATGTTGCATATGATGGTTTATAATATTAATAGAAAACAACATCATAATTTATGGGCATATATCAATTAGTAGTAGTATTCTGTCCTCTTCTTCACAATAATTACCTACAAAAGTAAATGAAGGGATGCAAATAAATATTATGAATATGATAAAAGAGTGCCAAATGTTAAATACTATGGCTGATTAAGACACAAGAATTGTTACTCAGATGCAGATAAGTTGAAACTTTCAAGAAAGGAACACCTGCGGGAGTACAGAATTACAAAAAAAAAAAAAAAAAAGATTGAAGGCAGGACAATAGAACATAACACTGTAGAATATAACACAGAAATTAACCATTCTTATTTTCATTCAGAAGATTGTTGCAATTAAGCAAAACGTCTTTTTTTCAGGGGGGGGTAGTGACTGACACTTGCTTTTGATGACATTTTCAATGTGTGAAACTAGAATAAAACAATATTATTTCTTAGTATCTTGTTTATCCGAAATTTATTTATTTGTGATCTTGATATGCTGGAAAATGGCAACATTATGATTTTAATATAATATAGCATTCTGTAAAAATGAATATATTATCCTCTAAAATGTTGAAAACAGTATACCTAAATGGTAATACACTTAACTGACCAAAGATTCACATTCATAAGTACCTGGCATTACAGTTAGATCCTCTTCTGTCAATTATGTTCTGATCACAATTAAAGGCCTGTTATGCCATATCAAGTTTAAACCACCACCTGATGATGTAAACCTTGGCAATAGATAATTGTCACTGTTGATGTGACACCCTGATCCCATGTGCAGAAATCAGAAAAAAGGGTGTGGATGGATGGATGGATAGATGGATGGATGGATGGATAGCTAGATGGATGTCATGTCACATTTACGTATTGCAGACTCAAGCAGAACTATGATATTTAATGACTTTATGAGAAAGAGAAATTTTGGAGTGAGTTGGATGAAGTTGTGGTGAGTGTACCCAAGGGAGAGAGACTAGTGATTGGAGCGGACTTTAATGGGCATGTTGGTGAAGTGAACAGAGGGGATGAGGAAGTGATGGGTAGGTATGGCGTTAAGGAGAGGAATGCAGAAGGTCAGAAGACTGTGGATTTTGCAAAAAGGATGGACATGGCTGTGGTGAATACGTATTTTAAGAAGAGGGAGGAGCATAGGGTGAAGTACAAGAGTGGAGGAAGATGCACACAGGTGGATTATATCCTATGTAGGAGGGCCAGTCTGAAGGAGATTGGAGACTGTAAAGTGGTGGCAGGGGAAAGTGTAGTTAAGCAGCATAATATGGTGGTCTGTAGGATAACGTTGGTGATCAAGAAGAGGAGGAGGAGTGTGAAAGCAGTGCCAAGGATTAAATGGTGGAAGTTAAAAAAGGGAGATTGTGAAGTGGAGTTTAGGGACGAGTTAAGACAGGCACTGGGAGGCAGTGGAGAGTTACCGAATAGCTGGGTAACTACAGCAGAACTAGTAAGGGAGACTGCTAGAAAGGTGCTTGGTGTGACATCTGGACAGAGGAAGGAGGACATGGAGACCTGGTGGTAGAATGAGGAAGTAAAGGAGAGTATACAGAGGAAGAGGCTGGCGAAGAAGAAGTGGGATTGTCAAAGAGATGAAGAAAGTAGACATAAGTATAAGGAGATGAGGCGCATGACAAAGAGGGAGGTGGCGAAAGCTAAGGATAAGCCATATGGAAAGTTGTATGAGAGATTGGACACTAAAGAGGGAGAAAAGGACCTGTACCAATTGGCTAGACAGAGGGACAGAGCTGGGAAAGATGTGCAGCAATTAAGGATGATAAAGGACAGTGAGGTAAAGGTACTCACAAGAAAGGAGAGTGTGAGTGTATTGAGTAGATGGAAAGAGTATTTTGAGAGGCTGATGAATGAAGAGAATGAGAGAGAGAGAAGGTTGGATGATGTGGGGATAGTGAATCAGGAAGTGAAACAGATTAGCAAGGAGGAAATAAGGACAGCTATGAAGAGGATGAAGAATGGAAAGACTGTTGGCCCAGATGACATACCAATGGAAGCATAGAGGTGCTTAGGAGAAAATGCAGTAGAATTTTTAACTAGATTGTTTAATGAAATTTTGGAAAGTCAGAGGATGCCTGAGGAGTGGAGCAAAAGTGTTTTGGTACCTATCTTTAAGAATAAGGGTGATGTCCACAGCTGCAGTAACTACAGAGGGATAAAACTGATCAGTCACAGCTTGAAGTTATTGGAAAGAGTAGTAGAAGCTAAGTTAAGTGGGAGGTGATGATTAGTGATCAGCAGGATGGTTTCATGCCAGGAAAGAGCACTACAGATGCAATGTTTGCTCTGAGAGTGTTATTGGAGAAATACAGAGAAGGTCAGAAGGAGTTGCATTGTGTCTTTGTAGACTTGGAGAAAGCATATGACAGGGTGCCTAGAGAAGAGTTGTGGTATTGTATGAGAAAGTTGGGAGTGGCAGAGAAGTATGTAAGAGTGGTACAGGATATGTATGAGGGTACTGTGACAGTGGTGAGGACTGCAGTGGGAGTGACAGATCCGTTTAAGGTGGAGGTGGGATTGCATCAAGGATCAGCTCTGAATCCTTTCTTATTTGCAGTGGTGATGGACAGGTTGACAGATGAGATCAGACAGGAGGCTCCGTGGACTATGATGTTTGTAGATGACATTGTGATTGTAGTGAGAGTAGGAATCAGGTTGAGGAGACTCTGGAGAGGTGGAGATATGCTCTAGAGAGCAGAGGAATAAAGGTCAGCAGGACTAAGACAGAATATATGTGTGTAAATGAGAGGTAGGGTAGAGGAATGGTGAGGATGCAGGGAGTAGAGTTGGTAAAGGTGGACGAGTTTAAGTACTTGGGATCAACAGTTCAGAGTAATGGTGAATGTGGAAGAGAGGTGAAGAAGAGAGTACAGGCAGGGTGGAATGGGTGGAGAAGAGTGTCAGAAGTGATTTGTGACAGACGGGTACCAGTAAGAGTGAAAGGGAAGGTCTACAAGAGGGTAGTGAGACCACCTATGTTATATGGATTAGAGACAGTGGCACTGACAAAAAGGCAGCAGTCAGAGCTGGATGTGGCAGAGTTAAAGATGTCAAGATTTGCACTCGGTGTGACTAAGATGGATAGGATTAGGAATCAGTATATTAGAGGGTTAGCTCATGTTGGACAGTTTGGAGACAAAGCAAGAGAGACTAGATTGCGTTGGTTTGGACATGTGCTGAGGAGAGATGATGGGTATATTGGGAAAAAGATGCTAAGGATGGAGCTGCCAGGTAAGAGGAAAAGAGGAAGGCCTAAGATAAGGTTTATGGATGTGGTGAGAGAGGACATGCAGGCGGTTGGTGTGACAGAGCAAGATGCAGAGGATGGGAAGAAATGGAAAGAGATGATCCACTGTGACGACCCCTAATGGGAAAAGCTGAAAGTTGATGATGATGATGACAGCTAGAGTTACCTTGAACTTAATACATAGCACATGTACTACGCAGGCTGTACATAATACAATTTGCAGTTATCTCATTATCACATAGATATGAACACTTTATTCAGTCATTAAAAAAGATAGCTGGTTAGCTATTCCAGAGGAAGCTTCGTGTTTCACTCTCTTCACTCACCTTTAAGTTATTTCATCAAATATACTGTTCTCCACTGCTGCACAGGTTATATATTAAGGCATTACAACATAGTCTCATATGCAATACCTAGGGAGCCCTTACATTAGATTGATAAACTTTTTATTAGAACTAGGTGATAAAAGTTTGACTAAAGTAGCTCTGCCAGGTAGAATCCCCTTCTGTCAAATAAAGAACATGACACTAGATAGAATCTTCCTTTTGAACATCAGCTTTAAGTGATTATTTCCTAAGCAATACAACCATACTAAATTAAAACCCAACAATGAGGGTAAAGTGATATATTGGAGACTATTACTAATTATGTAAGGTTATTTCAGGTACTTACATTCTTGAGTATGACATAAATACAGAAATAATCTAATATATGCAACAGTGTCAGACAAAAATGAATGTTTGAACAATTCAAAAAAATAATTAGTATTCATAAATTAAACTTCAATTGTTTTTCCAACAAAATATAAGTAATAAGCCCATCCAAAAGTGGATATGAATTTAAAATTAAATTATAATTCCAAATGTAGTTAAAAGAACCCAAAATCTAAAATGTTAGATAAACAACAATACAATTCTAATGGTTTGATCCGAACGATATGAGGACCCTATGCAGTTCCAAATAACCCACTTGCAAAAAAATGAAGATAATGTGCCTTCATCACTGAGTCCACCAAAGGCCACACTGAGTCTAAAAAACTTAAAAGCTTAATCACACAAAACAGTATTCTCAGAACAAGAACTTTGTCTCCCATGGTGAGCTATCAATCACAGCAGCAAAAGCTCAAATTTGCTATTTTGGCAGATAAAAAGGGGAGGTCTTTAGGGGAGGGGGATACGTTTATGGACTACAACTCAGACATAACAAAAGTATTAAAATTGGCCACTTTAATAAGAAAAAGAAGTAACAAGCACTGAGAATACTGTTCTGCGTGATTATCCCTGTTTGCCTTTTAATTAGTTATTGAAAAGCAAGAAGTTGTAATTAAACCTGACTGACTAAAAGAAAGCAGGGTATAGATGAAAACATATGTAAAGTCAATACACTGACTGGAGCTTAGGGCTATGATGTAATATTTTAAAACTAAACAATGCAATGTGGGATACCTAGAGGTAGACTAAAAAAAAAAAAAAACAAGATGCCAGACCCCCATGTGGGCAGACTCTGGAATTACATTTAAAAATATTAAAAAAAGTGTATAGAGTGTACAAAAGTGGTGTTAAAATGTAGGAAACATCAAGACATAATGAAATAAACTTATTTTTTTCAGACTGTAGGTGTGGTTCACCTTTAAGTTGTTCACTAATCTGGCTTTAACCAGCAGAATCAACTTGACTGCAAGCATACGCAGGCTGGGAAAGCTAAAGTTAGTGGCTGAAATTCACTAAACCTACCCTTAATATAGTATATATATATTTTTTCATTCTGGAATTGTGGACCCATTCAATAATATGATCATAGTGCCAGGACTTTAAATTTTGTTTTCTTGACTTTGAACTTCATAGGATCATAGGACGTTACTAGGCTATCACCCCAAAGACCATTTCAAGCGTAGCCATTTCATTCCAATGTAATACAAAGGGATACACTAGTCAGTACCAGGATTGTATTTAGTAATGACTGCCCATGTCCAGGAGAGTAGTAGGCACTATCTTCGGTAAAAATTTACGGTGCCCTATCCACTCATCCAGGTTCCTTTTGAACAGTGTCGTAGAGGTGCTCTGCTTCACATGAATTGGCAGCCTGTTCCAAAGATGTGGCAGTCACTGAGAGATGAATCTGTCCCTCCAGCACATCCTATTCATGTCACAGGCCATATTTAGGTCCCCGGAATGGGTAGCTCTAGTCCTGTTTGATTTACAGATGTGCAGCAAATTCATTAGGTTTGGGTCAGAGACTGCTTTTTAAGCCAGGCATAAGTCTCCACTAAGGAATGTATATGATACAGAGTATAGTGACAGGGACTTTAGTTGGTCTGTGTAAGGCAAGTCCTGGAGTCCCTTGATCTTATTTGTTAGAAACCTCTGAGGTCTATCCAATTGCTGCAGGTGCCTTGTCAAAAGGGGCATTATACTCAATTATGGGCCTGATTAGTGATAAGTATAGGAGGGTTTTAACTTAATTTGCTCTAGAGATGATGCCTTTGCTAATCAAGTGTGCTACACAGAAAGCCTTCCTCACTACAGTAGACACATGGTGGTCAAAGTTAAGGCCCCAGTCTACTTGTGATCCCAGATCCCTTACAGCTTCATTGGTACATTGGGTATTGTTGTTAATTTGATAGTGTGAAGGGGCATTGTTTTTACCAAAGGGAATGATGATGCATTTCATTGCATTCAGTTTGAGACCATGAGAAAGACACCAGTCATTGGTCTGTGTAAGACCCTCCTGAAGTACACTGACATCATTTGGGGAGTCAATAATTGCACCCAGTTTGAAGTCATCCACAAACCTGGTCAGCCACAGCCCCTTAGTTTTGGCCTGAACTTCTGAGAGGTATATACCAAACAGTAAAGGGCCCTGCACTGACCCTTGTGGCACCTTGCTGGTGACAGATCTGCTGGCAGATGTGAAGTTACCCACTTTGATAGTGTGTGACCAATTTGTGAGCCAGTTGGTGACCTATCTTACAACAAAGGGGTTTACATTCAGTTTGCTAAGTTTATCTGTAATACCCAAGTGTGGGACTGTGTCTTTGCTAAGTTTATCGGTAATGCCTGAGTGTGTATCAAAGGTCTTCGTCAAGTTGAGGTATGCTATGTGCACAAATTTGCTTGGAATTTTTACAGGAAGGACTCTATGCTGTTGCTCAGTTCACATTTATTTATTTATCTATCTATTTATTTATTTATTTAGTTATTTATTTGTTGATGGTGGTGCAGCAGCAATGACATACATTATTTCATAGGTGCTTATTTCTGTTATTTCTCAGTGTTATGAAGATACTATCTTTCACTGTCAATAAGAAAAATAATTGACTGCATTTGAATGATGATTTGCCATTCGACCTTCTATGGCTCAATTGAAAGTTACAAAGCCAGAAAGTCAGACATGAATATTTATTTGCATTTGGTTTTGACAGTAGAGACCTGATCTCCGTGGACCTTTTTTCAGCCTCAGCCTGGGAGCAGTGTCTGGTAAAGTGATTTGCACAGAGTCCCACAGTTAGGTGATAGAAGATGAGGAAATCAAACCTTGCACCACAGGAAGCAGCTGGTTAACCGCTCATTACCCTCTAAGTCAACTACCAGACAATATAATATTTTGGGGAAAAAGATAATCAGTAAGTGAGTTGCTGTTGTTAGCCTCTAGAATACTCTGCTTTATTTTCATACCAAATCTACAAACTTTGGATGAGAGTTAAGTAGCATACTTATGATAAAAGTTAAAAAAATCTAATGTTCATCTGAACAAGGTAGAATAATGCACATGAGCAAAACTCTAGGTGACAGAATATTAAATTATATGGTAAGAGAGTTGAAGAAACATTAAGAAAGGTATTAAAATGTGAAATTCATTTATGGAATTTGTAAAAAGTATCAGAGGTATGAGAGGAAGCTATTGTATTTATGAAACCATAGAGAAGCTTCATGTAAGTGTCAAAATAGTTTCAATTGTTGCCACATTTGTGATTCCTGTATTGCTGGAAAATGATGGCGATGGCATGTTTTTTGTAAAAAACAGACATGTTTGATCCCAATGACCTCAGTCCATAGTTCTCATGAACGACCTTTTCCTCCCATTGTTTTTTTTTTATTTTGTATCAATCTGTCTAGCCACATAAAGATAGATGTAGATACAGAGAAGTATATAAGCATAAAAACTTCCCAAAGGGCACAAAAGTCTTGCCAAGGAACTTTCCATGCATACTTAACAAATAAAACAAAAACAGAGAACCAAGCTACAGAAACAAGCTACATGTACAACTTTATTAATGTAATTGTGTTCCTCTTTACTCATTATGACTTCATCAGATGAAAATGTTTACATTAATAAGGTTGTGCACATAGTTTATTTCCACATTGTAGATGTATTTGTTATATATGCCTAGAAGGTTCTTTTGGAAGGTTTTGTGCTTATGAATGTTACAATGCATGGTTCAGAGACTTTGACTAAATCCAGAAATTCAGTCTGTGATAAGAGAACTGCTAGCAGGATTATTCTGACAGTTATTGTTACATTATGTGGACATTGGTAGCTCTATTTCTGCTTTTATGTCATCTGGAGCACCTAGATCTGAAAACAGTTATGGACTAATGTAGTTATCAGACCTTCACAGCAGAGAGGGGGGAAGTATGAATGTGCAGTTTGATGCTCTGAATAATTCTTTCAGCTTGGCTGAACTCAGTAAAGGTGATATATCAGGAAGTTCTATTTAATTGCTGCATTATTTAAGACAGAAAAAGTAACAAATATAAATACTTAATTTTGTATAATGTATTTTTCTTTGGCTACACCAACTCAAATCCTCTCCAACTCTACCTAACTAGTTATTTCCTGACATGTATTCATACCAAATGTTGCCACGTTTGTCTTTTAATTCCTGTCATATTTCTTTAACTGGGCTGGACTTTGACTACACTGAAATGCTTTTAGAATTTTCTCCTGTATAGTATTAGCATGCCACATATCTCCCATTTCCACCTTTGCTCCATCCTCCTAAAAGTAACATTCATTATTTCTCTACTCTTGTCACCCTTTTTGCTTCCTATCCTGAAGATGACAAATTTCTAATTTCTAGGAGCAGGGTGTCTATTATAGTAAAAACATCTTACTATTATCCGAGGAACTTGCAAGAATTAAGCAGCTCTGTCATTAAAACCTCTGCTGTTATCAATGTTCAGTGTCCTCTTGTTTCTGTTAATGCAATTTATTTTACTTCTGGCTTCTTGAGGCTGAGATAAACTAGTAACAACTAGTAAAGAACTCAGTAAGTTGAGCTGCTTACTGGTGTTCATCACTGCCAGAATATTACTCCCATGCTGTAGAGGCTTCACTGCCTCCCATGTATGGCTCCATGCAGTTTTCAAGATTTTTTGGTCTTTTTATCCATAAATGGTCTAGTTCCGTCTTACATGAACAGCTTGATTTTATTACCCCTACTACTCTGTTACAATGACTGGGACATGGGCATTGTATGAGTTTTTTGTTATGGCATCATTTGCTCAGCAAGTACTTCACCTCTGGAACCTACTACCTTTGTGACTCATTGAGTGTTCCATGTGGCCTTTCTCAAGAATATCCCTTAAAACCTTTTTGTTTGACCTGCCATTTGTAGACAACACCTTTGAACTACACTTGTTTTCATCTTTAATACTCACTTGTTTTAAAATTTATTTTATTTCTCTAATTTTACATTTATTTTGTTTTTAGTGATTTTATAATTCATAACACTTAGTGACTAAGTACTTAAATAAATCTGAACTTGAATTAATAAAACAGTCATCCCCAAACTGTGTACAATTTAACATAATCATTATCAAGGTAAAGATTCCTTCAACCTCCATGTGGAATTTCCAAAATTCTACAATGGACTGTTAAAGAAGTAAATGAAAGTTTGGAAAGTATTGTAGCATAACTGATCTTTACATCTGGGGGGTCAGATACGAGAACATGAGAAGACATTCATTAAAATGCTAAACAGACTAAGACAACATAATTAGGTTAAATAAAAGAAAAATGTAAAGTGTAAAAGTGAGAAGTGCAAAGAAAAAGTGGAAGAATTTCATGTACCATAGTATAACACCAGAGGGACTAAAATCTGATGTAGAAAACATCAAAGCAAATATGTAGATACAAAAAGATGCGGCACACAGCACTGGCAAAAAATACACATAAATACATGAAATTATACTCGGAGGCTCTAAATAAAAACCTGCAAAAGCATCAGACAGCTCCAAAGCAGACATCCACAAAACCTGCACCTCCCGTCACAAACCAGCCAACACATAAAACACAAAATCAATGTGCCGCACAATCACAGCCCTTAAGGCAAAATAACATACCTAACACACTAGTAACAGGCGACTCAATAGTCAGGCACACTGACGCCCCACTCACTAGGCGGGACAAGGAGAAGGTTACTGTTAGCTGCCTATCGGGATCCAGAATCTGCCACATAGCACAAGCACTCAGGTCACTCCAGAACAAGTACAAATATGACTCTGTCATTGTTCACGTTGGTGTGAATGGCCTGAAATGTACCTCCCTGGACTACATGAAAAGAGACATGGAAGAGCTCTCTGATCATGTAGCCCAGGCGGGTATGACCCTGACCCTGAGTAGCATCCTGCCCTCACCAAGAATGATACCTCAGTATAAAGAAAAAATGATCAATTTCAACAATTGGCTAAGCTTCTGGTGTCATTCAAAGGGGACCCAGTGCCTGTCAGCCTGGGATGACATGCTCGACAAGCCGCGTTGCTTCACAAGAGACAGCTTGCACCTGTCACCCCTTGGCTTTCGAATACTGGCCAAGGCTCTTGCTGCCCCCATAGTGCCTTTTTTAGGCAAGGCTCAAAATTCAAACCCACCACCGTAAACAGCACAAGTAAAAAAATGAGGGTTATGCTACTCAACGTCAGGAGTTTAAATCTCAAAATGCATGCGCTCGAAGCACTCCTAAGTATGGAGAACGTCAACATCTGTGCAGTAACTGAAACCTGGTTCAAGGCTCCAGAGAGCACTCCAGCACTACTGGGCTACAACTCATACCACACATTTTGGCCACAGAACATGGACTGAAACACAAAAGGAGGGTGTGTATCCATATTCATCAAGGATACTCACACCTCCAGGTTAGTGGCGCAGCATGATACTCTGAGATCATCCACGTGCAACTAACATCAGGGAAATTTGCACTGCAAATTGTGGCCTGCTACAGATCACCCTCTATGACCCAGGACCACCACTCCGCCATTCTGGAGACACTGGAAAACATGAAGGTCCTACCGAACACCCTGATATTGGGTGATTTCAATTACCCTACCATTAACTGGGAAAACTACTTGAGTACAAACTCCCAGGCTCAGCGCTTCCTGGAATTTGTCAACTCAAATGCCCTGGATCAGCTGGTAAACTCCCCTACCAGAAGCCACAACATATTGGACCTGGTCATCACTAACATGGGCGACAGAGGTTCCGTACCAGAGGTCAACCCATCACTGGTTAGATCAGACCATAAACTAATCACCCTGGATGTCCACATCCCACCACCACCCCCAACCAAGGAAACCACAGTGAAAAACTTTTCTAAAGCAAACTTCACCTTACTTAAGGCAGAGGTGGTAAGTTTCACAGCCCCCACGCTAAAGGATAATACTGCCCAAGATGCAGAATCCTTTACATTTGCACTCTATGAGCACCTACAAAGATGCATGGATCATGCCAGCCCTAGCAAGATCAAGACTCACTCCCCTAAGAGAAGGAAACCAGTCTGGTGGACCCCTGCCATAAACAGGTTATACAACAGAAGGAGGAATATAGTTCAGAAAAAAAGCAAATCCCAAGAAGGAAAGACATCCCTGATCAGTATCAGTAAGAAACTACGGTCCCTTATAAAATCATCCAAGGCTAACTTCAAAAGAAAAATAGCCAAGGATTCGAAAGATAACCACAAAGCCTTTTTTAGCTATATTAAGAATCTAAGTGGCAACTCACAGATATGCTCTGAGCTAGTGCAAAATAGCACAAAATATACTGAACCTACTGATATTGCCAATATCCTGGCAGATAGATTCAGTGCAAACTTCACCTCCCTCTCACCTTCAGAAGGCCCCACAACAATACCGGAAAAGTGTAGTGTCCCAGAAATCACAGAAGCACAGGTGAAAACAGCCCTTTCAAAAGCCAAAAACACAGCATCAATGGGGCCGGATGGTGTCCCAGGCTGCGTCTTGCACGAACTACAGAATGAACTAACACCCCACCTAAACACGCTGTTCAACCTCAGCCTCTCCACAGGCTACATGCCCATAGAATGGCACGCAGCAACGGTTATTCTGCTTCACAAAGGAGGGGCCACTACTGACCCTGATAACTATTGCCCCATAAGCCTGACTAGCCTGGTCTGCAAGGCTATGGAGCGCATCATCATGGAACTCATTAACAAAGACATTGGGAACCTCCAAACACTTGATCCAACCCAGTTCAGATTTGTTAAGGGCAGATCATGCCTACTAAAGCTGGTTGACTTCTTCAAGACAGTCACCAAGACCATAGACGAGGGAAAGGTGGTTCACACAGCCTACCTTGATCTCGCCAAGGTGTTCAACCCCATTCCTCACTCGAGTATTATAGAAAAACTCACCAGCCTGAACATAAACCCCTACGTCACAAGATGGGTTGCCAACTGGCTTACAGACAGAACTCACACAGTAAGGATAGCGGGCTCCAGGTCCGACTCTAAACCAGTTACAAGTAGTGTCCCGCAAGGCTCGGTTCTGGGACCCCTACTGTTCGGCATATATTTCTCAGAAGTACAGGCAAACACAGGAGGACTATGAGTAACCAAGTTCATCGATGACTGCAAACTGGGAGCCATAACTGGCTCTCCAGCTGACACGGACATCCTTCAAAAGGGACTTACTGAGACAGACACCTGGTGTCAAAGTCATGGCCTCAAACTAAATGCCAAAAAATGCATAGTCATCCCATTTGGGAAAAACAAAACACCCACAAATTACCACATAGGTGGCAGCCCCCTTAATACAGAAGAGGTAATAAGAGATCTGGGGACCCAGGTAGATAGTAACCTCTCCTTTGACAATCATATTGCCAAAGTAGTTAGAAAATCCTTCTATGTGGCCCATCTAATTACTAAGGGGTTTGCATCTAGAAATAAAGAGGTTATAGTGTCCCTGTACTCATCACTCATCAGACCCATCATAGAGTACAATGCCCCATTTGGGATGTACCTCACAAGACACTTCCAACAGCTGGAAAGACCACAAAAATACCTCACCAAGAGGATTACTGGCCTCAAAGATATGTCCTATGCAGCCTGACTGAAAAAACTCCGGCTTTACTCAGTGGCATATCGCTTACTCAGATGTGATCTCTGCCTGACTTACAAAGCCATGTCCAACTCAGAATTGATGGACATGTTCCACCTAAATAAATCCAAGTCACTGTGAACCACGCGCTCTAGTGAGCTAAACCTCACCACAACAATAAATAGAACATGCTGGAGGGATAGATTCCTGTCACAGAGACCCTCCCCCCCATGCTTTGGAACAAAATTCCTAACTACATTAGGCAGAGCCCCTCACTAACACTCTTCAAGAGAAGCCTTGACAAGTGGATGGGTAACAGAAAATACACCCAGGGGATCACTTCAGTGGCTCTGCTTGACAGAGGCTCAGTTAATTAATCAATGGGGCGGCGAAAGCTGACACACTCTGGCTAGGCTTAAAAATGCCCTCGGGCAGATAGCCTAGTACCTACCTATGAACATGCATCATGTCTGTGTCCCATATAATTTCCTCCCATACCCTCTTCTTATACATGTATGACATTATATATTCACCAACCTAACTCCTTACTTAACTTGCTTTGACTTAGTTAGTGTATGTCTGAGCTTTGCTGTCCAACTGAAGCTTCATCAGAACTTTATACTTTGCCCCAAATTGGGTGTTAGCATGAAAAATGGAAGGGATTAAGGTAGAATCAAGAACTAGGAATTGAGTTGCTGTGTATTTGAATGATAAAATTCACAGAGGTGTGGCAAAAGGGAGAATTTCAGAACTAAGAAAAGTGACCAAGGGTGCATTGTAGGTTTTCAGTATGTTTGTCTGAGACTGATCTGAGAAAACAGAGAAGATCACATTCTTCACTGATGAACAAGGGTATTAATTTATATTTCTAAAAATAATTAAATAAATAAATCCATTTTTAAGAGATAAAATCCAGGAAATTTAGCTTTACCATGATTTCATTATAAAGTTTAATATCTGTATTTAGTTAAAACAGATTCTATGTAGAGAATACTCAATAAAGCAAACTGACAGTATTATAACAAGAAGTTTAAAAAAGTAAATATACTAAGAAATACAACTTATGTTGAATGAGTCCTCTAGTGTAATATTGCATGAAAATTCCAGATATTTCCAATGGGCTGACAGATGGAATTTGACAAAAAGACAGATGCAACAGTACAGGATTGCAGGAAGAGTCTAAGGAAGCATTTGGAAAAAATTTTGGTCTACAAAACATTAAAAATTTTGGTCTACAAGTCATTCACGAGGAATATTATAACCATCAATATAAAATATAAGACCAACAATAATATGCTTTTAGCAAGCAATTAATTATATGCGTATTATTGTGGATATATTACTGGGGGTTTTTGGAAAAAGTTGTATTAGAATTATTATTTGAGTGGTTATAATTAGATTTCACTGCTGTGGGTATTTTATTTTATTTTGTTGATTTATGCATTAAAATTAAAATCCCCACAAATACAAGCTTTAAAACATTTTTAGAACACTATAAGTTGAACAAGCATGTAAATGTGGTGAATCTATATGTTTAAGATGTTCATTATGTTCATTTAATATGACAATTTAATAACACAATAAGATGTGTCAGTATTATGGATAACGAAATGAAAATGGGCTATACCACTTTAAGTAGTGGGTATAAAATAAGAATCAGGATGCATCATGGTTTTTCAAATTAAATTTGATTGTTAAGTCACATTGAAAAAGGCTTTTATAGCCGAAACCGGTTTGTGCATTATTAGTAGGTTGTTTTTACAACCTTAATAAATTCAACTTTTATCTGCTGCCTTTGAGTGCTGGTCTCTCTTTCTTGGATGGTTTAATTGTGGTTTGGACCGAGCACCAACAGTCCTACATGCATGCCTTGTTGGGTTGGACTGCTCCTTTCACGCTGGGGACACCAGCCAGCAGGAGTGCATCCTTCTTATGTTTTCAAGGCTTCTTGGGCTTAACTTATATTTATTTAGTCCATTGGAATGTATTCGTTCATTTTCTTTATACTGGTGAACTTACAAGCAACAACTCAGAACATCACCAAGTGGTTCGTATAATAACTTTACAAGCACTGGATGTCTATAAGGGCGTGGACCAGAAGCAAGCGGCCATTTTGTATCTGTTCGATTTGGTAGACTGTACCGTTTACTGTGGAAACTATTTGTAGTCTATGTTTGGGGTTTAATATTGACTGCCTCTTTATTTAAACTTTTGGTTTTTACTTGGATCCATCAGCGATAACAACTAGACAGTGTGGGAACTGTTCGTTATAATATTAACGATATAACCTAATGCCAACGCTAATATCGGAAAGTTGACAAAACTTTTTACTTTTGTTCTTCACTAAGCATTACTTGGATGGCATGATTTCCTAGGCTTTAACGAGCATCGATATATGACTTTTCAAGTCACTGGACATATTATTTTTTAAAATCCAAACAATAATGCAACTATATGGCTTGTATTACAACGATATGTTTGTTTTGGATTTAGGAATAATGTTGGTCCCAATATAATGATAATTAACAACAGTGTATAAAAGTGAAGTACATTCAGGATATGATTTAATATAACGTGATAAGTTTATGTATGATTATCAGGTACATAGGGTGTCCAGTTTTGGTTTTTGAGGCTAGATTTAACACAGCATTGTAAAATCATTGCTTGCCTTGGTGAAATTATAAATATAGACGGGGCTTGTAACATGATTTAGAATTTTTAATACATGGCTGTGATATAACCAAAGAGTAACAAAACAGTTCATTCACATGGAAAGCATATTAGTATCGGAATGTGTATAACACGGATTTGGCTGTGGAGTGTGTTTATTAAGAATGCTAGGGGTGGTGGCATTTAATTAGGGTGAGAGTTACAATTCTGCATTCAACCCTTGATTACTAATGTTCACGGGCACAATTAAACATAATGTGTCGTTAACGTGAAACTTTTGTACAACGACAAATAGAATTATATCAATATCATTTAATCAGGCCTGTAGGACAACCTATATAACAACAATCAGTTAGTTTTCTGATTCAGAAAATGGGTTGTGGCAGAACACTAATAAGTCGTCAACCATCATTACAATAATTAAAGTTTGGTTGAGACAACTGAAAGTTGATACACACACTGTGTTGGTTACATCCTATGAGTGTTTCTATTTTGTGAGTGACAATATTCACACATACTAATAAGGGACATAATTTTATGATTTAAGATTGCTTTCTTCCTCACAACAAGCTTGTATACAGGTAGCATTTTGTTTTATAAATATATGTTTAAGGGAGTATAATTTTTATATATACAGAAACTTTCCATATATATTACGGGGGTAGGGAGAGATTAGTTAACAAAGGGCTTAATATTTCCTTGCTAAATTGTGCCTTACTTTATAACAAGCAGTCAACATCTGACAGTCTCTGACATTTAGGTTGTATTTTTTAAATTATTATTCCAGATGGCAATGTATTTAAATGAGTAACAAATAGCTAGTGTCATGAGAAAACTTTTTGTCCATTTTGTATGCTATAAATACTAAGTATATAGTTCTTGGGTTTGGCACTGATGGTGGTTCATAGGGGATTAAGTTTAGAGGTATTTACAATAAATCTAATGAATATTAAATAAGATCATTACGGAAATAAGGGGGAAACCTAGTCCATGTTTAATAACCTAAATTTTGACTAAAAACCATATAGTTGATTTTGTTCTTAAACCGACTAGATAATTGTGATTGAGTGAAAGGGTTAACCTTGGCATGAGCTTGGTACAACATAAAGGCATAGAAATATCCTTACGGTGGCACTTGCATTAAGTTGTTGTTGTGATAATCATTTGGAGTTGTTCCACTGATTGTAAGGGTATTGGGTTCCATAACATAATAAAAATTAGAAAATTTGTTGAAAAATATCCTTACGGTGGATGTTCAGATGGAATAAATACATCAAGTACAACATGATTAAACTCCACTTATTGTAAGGACACTAAAACCAAAAATTTTTTTATATGGCGTTTGGTTTTGAGCTCAATTTTTATGTATATTGTGAATACTGTAACAAATAAAAAGAAAAATAATTACAAAATTTACAAAATATTCTGGTCGGAGTTAATAACAATAAACATATATATTTATAAATAACACTAACTGGATCACATTTGAGAATATTTGCAAATACATCAATACACATATTATTTTAGTAAATCAGAGATCATAATGCAAAACATGGATTTAAATGATATTTTAAAAGGCCTGTCTGCAGATAAAGATAATTTAGAAGGTTTTGGACTGAACATGGGTCATGCCCCTGTGACTGATAGTAGTGGTATTTCTAAAGATAAATGCACACATGTTTTTTCAAAGTTACAATGACAAATGAAAGCCTTTAGAATGAATATATGGCATTTGAAGTCATTTAAAGCATACAAAATTAAGGACATAACACCAAGGGGACTCCGTATTAAGTTACAACCTTTGGTTTCAAATATTGATAAAGAACTAAGGCAAGATTGGGCTATGGCACAACATCAAGCATCAATGTTATTTGTGGAATGTCTTACTAAGTATTATGAAAGAAACATTGAGACCCTCACTCAAGAATTACAAACAACTTGTTCTGAGGTGGAAACTTTCTCTGATATTAGCCATTATCAAGATCAGTTAACACAATTATCCAAGGAATTGGATAATATAGAAACAGATCTTAAGAAAAGAAAATTACACAAATTTAATCGGGACTTAGGGGATTATGAACAAGGTATACCCTTTGTCACCACTAAGAATGTGAGATTTAATGAGGGCACATATAGACCTCCCAGGGGTAGGAAACGACCCAGACCTATTCTAAAAAAACAAGAAAACAGAAATCAGGTTACTACGGATGATGACTATTCATCCACTACGGAAGGTGATGCTTCCTCCAACCAGGCGTCCCCAGTGGCAAAAAGAAAGCAGTCCCTCCCTTTAGGAGTAAGAAACGTAGAGCAGGCAGGAAGCACAAGCATGGGTACAGAAATGGTTACAACCAGCTTACAGACGCTTCTGAAACAAATAACGACACAATAAAGAATGTATTGAATATTTCATCAGTTACACTAACAGAATTTCAATACAATGTGTTAAATAAAGGACTTAATTTTGTACCCACAGCACCAGTGTCTGAACATTTATTGGTAGAGGATATCAATAATTTTTGCAGAACTTTAAATTTAAAGTTATTTTTTTCAGATACAACTAACTCTCAAAGATCTATTGGCTTTAAATTTGGGAAATCTTCATTTATGCCACCAATGGACAAATATGTGTCCACATTCAAGGAATGTGTCTTGAGGGATTTACATTTTTCTAAAAACACGGATAGCATTCGGAGCAATCTTAATCAACAAGAACGTGAAGCGCTCAGGCAATTACAACAAAACAAAAATATTGTGATTACCAATGCAGATAAAGGTGGGGGCATTGTTGTCATGGACTATGTTAAATATAAGGCAGAAGCCATGAAACAGCTATCTCAAACTCAATTCTATATTAGGATGATAGTGGATCCAACTTCTAATTTCAGATTAGAAATAGATTCATTCCTAGATTTAGCTGTAGAAGAAGAAATCATTACTTTACAAGTAGCTAACCAACTTAAGGTTCCAGAACCAATGCCCCAATATCTTTATCTAATACCTAAGACACATAAAGATCTAAATAACCCTCCAGGTAGACCAATAGTGTCAGGTCGTGGGTCTTTAACTGAGCCTTTATCTGCTTTCTTGACTGAGTATCTTAAACCATTATTGCCCATGGTTAGATCGCGTATCCAGGACACGACACAATTCCTGAATATTATTGAAGATTCCCAATTGAAGGAAGACTGGCTTTTGTGCACCTTAGATGTAACATCATTATATACCAGTATCCCGCATAAAGCTGGCATTCTGGCTGTGACACATTGGTTAAAGGAATCAAAATTATATTCAACAGGATTCAATAATTTTCTCATCCAACTAACTGAGTTTGTTTTACAAAAAGACATCTTCTATTTTGAAGGGATCCCCTATTGGCAAATCAAGGGGACAGCCATGGGGGCGTCCTTTGCTCCGATTTATGCCGATCTCTTTATGGGATACTTTGAATCATACTTCATATATGATACCCAGCGGAACATCTATATGGAATACATGGACATATGGCGGAGGTATTTAGACGATTGTTGGTTGGTGTGGCGGGGCAGTAAGCATGTATTAACCAAGTTTGTGGAATATCTTAATAAGAATCCATTTGATATAGAATTTACGATCAATATTGGATATAAAGAAATTGTGTTTTTGGATGTGTCAGTTAACAGATTAGAGGACCATACCTTAGCGACAACTATACACAGGAAGTTTCCGCAGTATAACACGATTCTTCATGCAACAAGTTCTCATCCCCGCCACATTATTACCAATATTCCTAAATCACAATATATGCGCCTTAAAAGGATTTGTTCAACTTCAACCGAATATTCCATACGTACAGCTGAACTAACAACTAGATTTGTGGACAGAGGGTATAATATAAATCGGTTAAATAAAACAGTTGCACAAATTGACACAAAAAGTAGAGAAGATCTGCTTCAATATAATAAGTCTACAGAAGGGTCCAAGCAGGATAAGCAACCAATTAGACTGGTTACAACGTATGACAATAATACCAAATGGTTCAGACAAATTGTTAATAAACATTGGAACACATTATAGTCCAATTCATTTCTTCGGGATATTCTTCCTGACACCTGTTCTTTTTCCTATCGCAGAGGACGGACAATTCAGTCCAATTTTGCACATTATAAAAGGTATACTCCAGGTATTAAACATCAAACCACATTGTTTGGGGATGCGTTAGTTGGTTGTTACCCCTGTGGACACTGCAGTTTATGCCAATACATTTGGAGAACTAAAGAATTTAGTAGCAAAAATACACCTAAGATTTTCAATATAACAACTTTTGGCAACTGCAGCTCAGACTGGGTGGTATATTTGTCTCAATGCTCTTGTTCAGCTTTTTATGTAGGGCAGACCTCGAGGCCAATTAGAATTAGAATTAGCGAACACCTCAGTTCCATCAGAAATAGGCGAGTAACCAATGCCTTATATAAACATACTAAACAACATACAGCAGCTTCATTCAAGTTCATTATTATTGATAGAATACAATCACACAGAAATTTCAAGATGGGGTGGCACACCAAACTAAATAACATGTAAAAAAGGTGGATCACCACACTTGGGGCTCTTTTCAAACCTGGACTTAATGAATACCATGTACATGAAGGATAGTTTCTAGGTACTTAAAGGAAAACCAAGAAATAAATTAATATTGTCAGGCAACCTATTATTATAACTCTAGACATACAAGTTATTTGGTTTACATTCAATAACAATAAAATGTATTCAAGAGAACTATACATTCATCGGTAATAGGTACATTTAAAATTTTGGTCTACAAGTCATTCACGAGGAATATTATAACCCTCAATATAAAATATAAGACCAACAATAATATGCTTTTAGCAAGCAATTAATTATATGCGTATTATTGTGGATATACCCCTTATTTATAATTATTATTACTGGGGGTTTTTGGAAAAAGTTGTATTAGAATTATTATTTGAGTGGTTATAATTAGATTTCACTACTGTGGGTATTTTATTTTATTTTGTTGATTTATGCATTAAAATTAAAATCCCCACAAATACAAGCTTTAAAACATTTTTAGAACACTATAAGTTGAGCAAGCATGTAAATGTGGTGAATCTATATGTTTAAGATGTTCATTATGTTCATTTAATATGACAATTTAATAACACAATAAGATGTGTCAGTATTATGGATAACGAAATGAAAATGGGCTATACCACTTTAAGTAGTGGGTATAAAATAAGAATCAGGATGCATCATGGTTTTTCAAATTAAATTTGATTGTTAAGTCACATTGAAAAAGGCTTTTATAGCCGAAACCGGTTTGTGCATTATTAGTAGGTTGTTTTTACAACCTTAATAAATTCAACTTTTATCTGCTGCCTTTGAGTGCTGGTCTCTCTTTCTTGCAAAGTAAATCATTTGAGCCATGCAGTGGCATGAAATGTCAACTGAAGGGAGTTCAGCTGATGTTAACAGAGAAAAAAATGATCTGGGGATGTTGGTAATGCCTTGAATGAACCATAGAAAATGACTGAAAAGAAAGCAGCAGCAAACAGAATACTAGTGCTTATCCTCAGAGGGATAGACTGTAAAAGCAAAAGAGTAATGCAACTGCTCTGCAGGCCCTGGTTAGACCATACATTGAGTATTGTGTACAGCTATGCAGGTCAGGCTAAAGAAAAGGGTATTATACTGCTAGAAGGAGTCCAGAGGAAAGACACCAGAAGGATGCATGGGTTGGATTGGAAAGGACATGACCAGAGACTAGATGAGATAAGAGTTCTCCCCAGAAACCAGAAAAGAGAGGTGGAAACATGATGTCAGCTGACAAGATTTTCTCATGGAGTTGGGATGGAATCTTCTTGAACAGATAATAAAGACAGGGAGGCAAAGGCAGAAACAACAGATTGCATTAACCACTCCCTAGATCTCTGAAATACCTCTTCACTAAAGTCATTATGGATACATGGAATGGAATGCAGGAACAGGTGGTAAATAAAGAACACTCAGAGATATTAAAGACAGAAAGTATGGCTGAAGGGTGTCTAGAATATTAAATTCACTTAAATGGCAGACTGGGCATGTAGATTGCCTTCTTCTGATTTCAAGATATTGTCCCTAATATAATGCAACATCTTGCAAAGATGAAGTCATCCCTTGCCATGTGGAAGGCCGTGCTTCTATTTCAAACCTTTCTCTCTCACGCCCACATTCCAGATAGCCACTGAAACAGCAACTATTGTAAAATATGCATTAAAAACAAAAAATACTCTACTATATCTACCAGTATTCATTAAATAATTACACAGATAATAGTGTAGCAATGTGTTCCTTATTCCACAAAAGGTATTTACTTCTGCTAATATTCAGACTCTCTTTCTTTTGATTTTCTGCTAAGGTTCAGTGACTTTCTACATTTGCCCATGAATAAGATTTGCCACACAGTTGACACCATGGCTACATGGAAAAAAGCCCAATCCTTTGCCCTATCAAACTGAGATAGAGTAGCAGTTTGGACTTTGAGGGAGTTGACATGAGTGAAGTAGGAGTTAAGTGCGTTGTAGGAGTTCACCCACCTAAATGAGAAGGTGATGGGCAGCAGTTGGACATTGGGGAGGAAGGTGATGTATGTGAATATGTAGAAGCACTCATGTGCAGTATGACATAGTTTTTACAGAGGAGGGCACTGCCAGAGCCCACACTAGATGATGTCATAATCTTTGTGTCATCTCTCACCTCTGAAGAGAACAAATGGACCCATGGCGTTCACTCCTGTCAGAAATGAATGGGTCCCATATGTCAACTGAGGGATTGAGGGGAGGTTATAAACATCACGAGGGGCTAGGAAATCATTAACAAAAATAGAGCTTGCATGCAAAGCCTTAATATTGTCTTTTGCATACTCTTCTCTCTGTGAGCTGCAAATGAGTTTTCACAGTTTAGTACACACTTTTTAAAACAAAGCACAACATTTATCTTTAGACAGGCTTCACTGATATGACTTCATGAAATAAACCTACCTTGACATGTTAGGAAATTCAGTGTAATATAAATGCATTCCTCATTTCTTTTTTGTCATTTATCCTGTAACATGTCACCTTTCGGATTCTTTACCCCTATAGCCATTGACTTCACTCAAGTACTCTCTCTTTGTCTCCTTCTCACAGCTGATCTCTCTTTCAGATCCATCTTGTTCACTTTTCTTGATCCCTTTCTCTGTGACTTTCCCTGCCTATCCATGTCTATGACCTCTTGCCTTATGATATTCTGTACTCTTCCCCTCTCTTGTCGTGAATAATCATTTTTCTCTGAACTGTCACTCCTAGCTTTTGTACAGTTGGTCCACTGTACCTTCACTGTGGATCTCATCTTTACGTGTCTTCCTAATTAATAAACACTTCACTATAGCGATTGCTCCTTTTATTTTCTATATAGTCCATTATGGCAATAATTATTCCACAGGCCCACCATACTTCAAGGCAGTTAAAGCTCAGCCTACATTTCTTCAGTTTCTTTACCATTCTAATTGCTTCCTAAAACCACTCATTAACTCAATTACAATCACCATGCACCATCATGAGGTCTGCTGGTAACTCAATTACAATCCCTATGCACCACCACAAGTCTGCTGGTTAGGCCATCTTGAAAAAAACAAAACTTCTTGCAAACTATAGTCTAATTTCCATGTAGACAATTTTCTTGGAATATGATTGCTTTGACTAATCTAGCTGACTATTAACTATCTTCCATGTTACTCATATTGTTTGTATAGCTTGTATAATTAATTTAAACTCTATTATTGGAGTGGTGCTTATAGACCATCCCCAGGATTTAATAAAATCTATGTAGGCACAGTGTAGAGCCTAAATGGAATGCATCCATGTACATGGTCACAGCCCACCCACTCAGCCCCGTGCCATGCATATTAATGATGGTGTGCTGCCAAAGGAGAGCTGAGGAACATGGATATTGAACCAGTGTAGGAGAGGTGTAGAGGCTAACCATGGCTGTAGATGAGTCTGAGGCTCCCTGCAATGGTCCCCGCCACTGTAGTAATGTTGTAAAGTGTATCCAATGTGTAATATATCATTTCAATGATGTGTTATGTGTCCCCTTTATTATTAATAATTTTTTTACTGAATATTCATGCAGCATGGTGCAGAGCATGACAATGCCAAGCTGTCCTAACATATAGACAGCTGACACCTGCCAGACATCTAAAAATAGAAACTGGATGTAATTAATTATTTATTTATAGGTGTGTTTAAGCGTGTTTGTGCAGCACAGAGTAGTGCTCAGCACTGCTTACAGGTACCTCAGTGGTATATGTGAAGGTATACTGGATTTCTTAATATCCACATATCTGAATGGGGAGAGTTACAGATCTTTATGTAATAAATCCAGGGTTCAAATACATGGAAAGGAAAACATATATGTATTTTTTGTACATGTTATGAACACAATTTTAAAATATAGCTCCATTGCGCTCTACTGCACTCTGCTCAACTGTGCTAATACCTGCTAAGCACCACATAAAAATTGTAAAAGCTGTCAATGTTTGTGCGGTGCTCATCTTCACTAAAACCACAACTGTGCATGTTTCCACACTGCTCAGCTCTGCTTGGCTGGTTTGTGTGCTTCTAACCAATGTGGCTGTTTTTTTAATGGTGCTCAATGATGTGTAAATGCAGGAAACCAGCCTATATTAAGCACAATAGGCAGGAATCCGCATTATTCCTTGGATCTTATCTACTGTAGATATGGCTGGCAGGGTAGAAGAAAGTGTGCACTTCTGGGAGTATAGGTGCGGTATTCTGGAGTCCAGGATCATGGTTGGACTGCTTGTGAAAAACCATAATGATAGGCTGCTGCAGGGTGGTTTTCAGGGCTCAGAGTGTAAGGTGGCGGCTTGGGACCGGTTGGCCAGAGAACTCACCAGTGTTACTGCTATCCCCCCACAGGTCTGCAGTGTTGTCACCATCATGATGACCTGAAAAGGTGAAAGAGAGGAACCTTGGACACCTGGGTCCAAGAAGTGAGGGCAGGAAATACCCTACAAGTACGTAAGCATGTTTCTGCTGTCTTAACAAAATGCAAGTTGAATGTCTGCAAAACTGGTATGCATAATGGTGTGCTTTTCCCCAACAGCTGCAGAAGAGAGGGCTTGCAATATTGAGTCCCATGCCAAGCGCTTGGTCAGGCTGTGCCGTGAGTGTGGTGAGTATGGATGTGTTGTGCTAACAGCAGTGCAATAAGCAAGAAAGAGTAAAGTATTAACTGCAATAAAGTATATACAATAAAGCTGTAGTGCAATAAATGTGGAATTAGAGCTGGAGTGCAATAAATGAATAATAACTGTAGTTCAATAAAAACAAAAAACAATAGCAATAACAATGAGGAAAATGGTGTACATCAGGATTGTCTTGTCATAACCATTGCAGTAGAGCTGTATACATTGAGTCTGTAAGGTAGGGGTGCTGCAGTCAAGTATAACACTGTAATAACTGTAAAATGCAAATCTAATAGCTGCCAAATGTTTTATTTAACTCATAGTACTGTTCAAGGCTGTCTCTAGGCCAATATTGGTCACATTATGCTTTGTCATCTGCAGACATCAGGTAATAAAGGTATATGGGTGAGTTAGCCCACTACATGAGCTGATATTGTTTGTTGACTTCACAGATATTTCAAACCATTAACAATAAAATGTGTACACCTGCATTGTTGATACTGAAATAAAGCTTACAGTCTGCTTTATGCCTGTATTCCATGCATGTGAATTCTACTGTCACTGCAGTCTAGTATAGCACTGTAGTAGTCTTACCAAGCTATAGTATGGTTCCAGGTGAGCTCTAGGCAAATATCAGTCATTCAGTAACCAGCAGTGACTCAGTAGCTCAGTCTGTTAAATGTTCTGTAAATTGTACATTTTGCCACGCACAGTCCAGGGTTTGAATCCAGTGGTATGTAGCAGTAAATATTACAGTAATAGTCATGTAATGCTCACACTTTCTTTCTCCACAGGAACTGCAGGTAAATGGGTGAGGTAGTCCATATTAGGAGTAGATAATTGTGTGTTTAGATGTCACAGACTGTTAAAATCAATAGCAACAATGTGCTCATCAGCAAAGTTGACTCAAAAATAAACCTGTGTAATCCTGGTATGGCTATATTCCTGGAGTGTCTGTTCAAAGTTGCTGCAGTCAATTAATACATTCTCTGCAGATGTTCCCTGCAGTCACAGCTATTTGGTTCTAATCCCATGCCTGCCAACCAAGGCAGGACAGCTGGTTAGCATCTGTACTGTACACATACATGTCTCTCAAATGCCACAATTTCATGTATTATAATTAGTATTGCATAATCTGTCTGTCACAGGATTACCATGGAAATGATTACCTAGATTGCAAAGTATTACCAACTCAGCCCACAAACACCTTGACAGTTATATAGGTCCACCAGGTGTGCAAGTGTTCTGTGTAGTTGTGTACCTGCAGTTGTTAATGCTTGGCCCACAGTGTCCCATGCAAATAAATTGAGAGGTATGTACATCCTAGATCAGCTAGGGGAGACTTGTAGTCATTGCACACATAAAGAAAATACAGACCTGCAGAGTAGATAGAGGAGTGCTGTTGTCAGGGATATAACCTGCAATGTCACTAATGAACTGTTTTTCTGTCTCTCCCCACCCCTTATCTTCATTTATTTATTATTGTTATTCATTGGTTATGGTTTAGTATTAACATATTGATATGTAATTGGGTTATTTCCAATGTTGTGCCATGCTGTTATTACTAACAGTGATTTGTTCATAACTAACCTATACTTATTGCTATACCTCAATTAACACAGCACGTCAAGGTAGGCTGGGTCCGGCTGATCTGCCTACCTTGCCTCAACTGGCCATGGCACCAGGTCCCAACACATGCAAGTCCCAGCCTGGAGGTGCCCCCACTGCTTCCCCTGCTCTACCTGTGGTGTCAGGTAGGACCGCCCCAGGCTCCACTGCCAGTCATGGTGCTTAGGATTGTTCATCATAGCTATGAATGCTGCCTATGCCAGATTGAGGGCATGCTGGACAACCTTGTGGGGCAGCTTCACCCTGGTGCCTATCCTCCAGCACAGCCACCCTCAGGGCAGTGAAGGTGCAGTGCCAACAGTCCCATGGGTGGGGACATGAGTCACACTGCTGCTGTCTGGAGGCACATGGGCCTCGAATCAACAACACCCTCCCCATCCACCACTTTCCTATCAACTACTTTTTCTTTTCTTTATATTTTTTTAGTGCGGAGCTGCATAGCACGCCTCTCTGTGCAGCTTTGCCTAACTCAGCTAAATAGAGCTTTAATGATTAAATTTGTTTATAACATTGTCAGACACATCTACAAAATAAACACCTCTGCCATGTTTTGGACTCAAGCACATCACACCTGCAGCACACTGCATTAACCCGCTACATGACACAAATCTGGATTAAAACAGGTGTTTTCATCAAAACGTAGTGATTGCCACTTACGGTCATCAGGTGTGTCTCAGTGGAACTGTACACCATGCTGCACTGCTCAAACTGGAATTAAAAACTAATTGGAAAAATGGGAGTATACCTTGGACTCTGCCACTAGACAGCAAAAGACAATAACAGATGTAAGTGAGGCATGTGATAGCAGGTAAATGTGCCCTTTTATCAGCAACATGTAGAAAGACACCTGCTAAGGCATCAATGGCATAGTACATGTTCAACTGGGACCCTGGTGCAGAAATACAGCCATATAAAGCTATACACATGCTGACTGATGCAATGTGTCAAAGCTTGTATGTCTGCACATATATCTTGCGCGTACACCTGCTGTAGCAGTGATTAAGTAGCTCAGGCTGTTAAATGCCTTGCATACAGTACATTATACTACAAAGTCCTGGGTCAAAATCCGGTCTTGTGTTGCAGTTCAATTACATTATTGTGAAGACAGCAAATAATGACTGACTCATGCAATCTGTGTCCACACAAGTTACTGCTAATTAATTAACTGCTATCCAGTTTTGCAAGTCAAAGGCCTGCAGGTAAGGACACACTGCACATACCTGTATAGCATAACTATATTTCACCTATTACTCTGTCATTGGCATTGTTGCATAACAGACATACCTTAATCACATGCCTTTATTGACTGTAAAGGGTACCCTTGCCCTGGCTATGTTGTAACAACAGGGCTGCCACACTTACACGTACAGCTTGTTGTCCTCCAGAGTGTTCAGGCTCCCTCCTATGTGTATTAGCTGCAGCATCTGCAGCTTGTAGCACACACAACTGTATGTAAGGGTAGCTGCTACAGACATACCATAGCTCCCAACCCCTGAGAACAAGGAATCCGGACACAACCATACTTAATGGGGGACAAAGGCCCTGAGATAGGCACATGTTTTACAGTTTTCTCTTACAAAGATAGTAAGTTGACAGAATAACAGCTGTTGCATTGGCATGCACATTCTGATGGGTATGAAGTCTAAAACTCAAATGTGTGTCTCTTATTACTGACTTCAACCCACAATGATTTGCCAGTGAATTTCAGATGACCACAATGTCATGGGACACTGACCACACATATGAGGCAAAACTGTGGACATACTGCATAAATCTATGTAGTTGACTGTTATGATACCTACCCTCTGCAATGCTGTAGTATCCACACCTCTGTAATGTCCAGTAGAATGACAAGAGAAAGAAAGGAGCACCGGTCTACATGAAGGCCTTATATATTGCACTGTGGTGGCATGTCATTGGCTAATGAGAGTGAAATTCAGATGTTTTGGCTGCAATTAGCATATCAGAGCCAGAGAACGGTGCAGAGACAAGTACCTGCTAATGAGCAGTACCTTAAAAAGGCAAGCAGCTGGCTATGGGGAGCAAGTCAGTATGATATTTACTTCACACAGAGAATGAAAACAGAGTTCAACAAAGGAGTACTGCACTCCACCAGCTATATAATTGATTTCTCCATTTAACGGATGCAGATGGGAGGATGGAGGTATGGGGAATAGAAATTACAGCAGTAAGCCTGTCCTAGACCTATTGTAATGACATGATATTGTTACTCTGCTGTCCTACACCTACAGACATGCCTCTCAACGGTCCCTGATTTTAACTCAAACTTAGATCTGTCCCTTTTAATCCTTCCTGCAATGGATGTCTTTTCTAGAAAAGTTAGTGAATTACACATAATACATGTGACAATAGGTAAGGGTGTACACTCCTGTAATGTCAAATGATGTACAGTAATTCACCTCCTCTCACTCTGTCGATGTGCCACATAAATAGTTCTAATAGTCTCATCCCTTGAAGAAATTCTCTCCCTGGTCTCCTCCAACATAAATCATGAAACCATAATCCTGGATGATGTGAACATAAACTGGGCCACAATACAATCCCCCACCAACTCTCTCAATATTAACCTATACAAATTTACACAACTAATTAACTCCACTACCAGACCAGCTAAGAATTTCACTACTGGAAGTATTATAGACAGGATTCTGGTATCCCATCCTCACTACCTCTCAGACAGTGGCCTTCTCCCAGACACACTAGCAGACCATTTACCCACTTTCGCCAATTGCCACCCCTCTTCCACACAACTAACCCATTCTTGCACCTTCACTTGCTGCCTAAAAAACTACAATCCTGAAACTTTCACTAACACACTAAAAAACACCAACTGGAAGCCATTAAAAAACCTTCTTTTAGACAATGTTCTATCCTACTTTAACACCACTTTCACAAACCTACTCAACTCCTTTGCCCCACTAAAAACTAAATGTATAAAAAGTAACCCTGTACCCCGGCTAACTAAAAACACTTTAGCTACCATGTGTCTTCGCGATAAAGCTTGGATACGATACCAAAAAAAACCCTCTGTCACCCTTACTGAATACAAAACATTATGAAACAAAGTCAAGAAACTTATAGCCTCTGACCAAAAAGTATATTTCACCGCCCTCCAAGCTAACCACAATACCAATCCCAAACTATTGTGGAAGAGAATTTCATCTGTCTTCAACCCTGTTAAGACAGAAAACCCTTGCCCTAACACAGAAGCAACTGACCTGAACTTAGCTACCCAATTAAACTCCTTTTTCACTGACTCCATCAGCAAACTAACAGCATCCTTCACCAACAATTCAGTGGCTTCTCATCAGCCCACACCCACCCCTTCCTACCCTAACAGCCTCTGCCCCCAACCTCCACCTTTCTCCATCAATGCCATTTCCAGATCTACTATAAAAAAACTTCTGCTAAAATTAAAACCTGGTTCCAATGCCCCTGATGAAATTCCTGAACGTAGCCGCAGAAGAAATAGCCTTCCCTATCAGTATACTAATTAATTGGTCCATCCTAGAATGCCAGGTCCCCCAACTCTGGAAGAAAGCCTTTATTATTCCTCTCCACAAAGGTGGCAATAATAATAACATTACAAACTTCTGCCATATCACCATCTTATCCTCTATTTCTAAGATACTTGAAAAGTGTGTACACTAACAGCTCTTACCCTATCTTATTAATAATTCGCTTCTTACCCCCACACAACATGGTTTTAGACCAGGTCATAGTACCTCCACTGCCCTTCTCTCCTTCCTAGAAACAGTCAACAAAGCCCATGATTCTGCCCACTTTGTATCCACTCTTCTCCTTGACCTCTCTAAGGCATTTGACACCATTTCCCACAGACTGCTTCTTACCAAACTCTCCAAACTTAACATATCCCCTTCCTCTACCCAGTGGTTCTCAAGTTATCTTACAAACAGGCAACAGGCAGTAAAATGGAAAAAAAAGCTACCTCACCCTTCCTTAATACTTCCACAGGCGTCCCCCAAGGCTTCATTCTAGGCCCCCTACTATTTAACATATTTATAAATAATTTTTACCAAGGCATTCCAAACTAAAGTCTCATTCAATATAAGGACAATTCTACTATTACCTGTTCCTCCCCTTCATCACAACTCTCAACAATCTTACACAAACCACTTTCTCTTCCACTGAACAGTGGATGCAAGACAACCATCTGGCCCTTAATGCAACCAAAACAAAAAGTATGCTATTCAATGCCTCCAAAACCTCATCCATAGATAAACAATCCTTTGTAATTACTAGCAAAACTAATACTCTCCTAGAAATGGTCTCTGATGCAAAATTACTAGGAATAACCATTGATGACCAATTAAAATTTGACAAGCATCTACATGTAAATATCAAAATGACCCACAAAAAACTAGGCATGCTTTACCATAGCAGTCACGTTATCTCTCACTCCACCAGGATTACACTAGCCAATACATACCTTATCCTTTCCCTTTTATATGGATCAACTATCCTCACCAACCCATAATCTTCAGTCAAATCAAAACTCTCATCTTGCTATAACAAGATATCCAAGTTTGCTGCAGGTCACAGAGCCTCTTCCCATCACTGTAATTCCCTTCAACAATTAGGTTGGCTTGAGCTACCTAAGGTCCTAACTTATACACAACTCATCCAAGCACATAAATGCATTCATAACCCATCTTTTTGCCCACCCCTAGCAAACCACCTTTGAAATCCACAAATCAGATTGATTCCTGAGATCAAATTGTCAAAACCTTATTAAATTGCACAGATCCACATATCCATCTGGGAACTACCTCATGTCCTTCTCTCTAGCTCGCCTTTGGAACTCTCTCCCTTCTCCCATCCACACCACTAGTAGCCTCTCCTTGTTCAAAACCTCACTGTACTCACACCTTACTTCACAATGTAAATGCTCTTGCTACCATCCTACCTAATCCTGACTCCACTTTCTTCCTACATTTTCATACTCTTGTGCCTACCTCTGCTTCCTTAGTTTCTCCACTACTAGGGATGTATATGACCAACGACTAATAATTACCTTATGCTACAATAAAAAAAAAAAATCTGATGCAATTCTTGTAATTCAAAATTGCATCGATTTGTTCTTTATCAACACTGTAATGTTTATTAGAAATGTGTACTAAAGATTTGTACTTTTTCTGTACTATGTATTTGTATTTTTCTGGAGCTTTTCTCCCCAGGACTCCTTGAGGCGCAATGGACTATCCTGGTAAACAAACTGAAAATAAATAAATAAATAACTAAATAAATAAATAACATTTTAAAAGTTTACCCTGATTGTCCCTGATGTACTCTAAGTCCCTGATTCTGTTGGCATTTGTCCCTGTTTGATTGACAGCTATGCCTACCATACCTGTCAACCTCTTACAGCAAAATATCTGGACAAAGCCATAATTAATGGAGGGACAAAGGTCCAAAATTAAGGACACTTGTTAAATACTGGTCTTACAAACTAAGAAAGTTAATAGAATAACAGGTATTACAGTAGCATGACTGTGTCCTGAAGGGTATGATTTCTGAAACTCAGATGTCTGTCTTTATTTACTGATATCAACCCTCAATGAATTGCCAACAATTTTCTATAAATCCACAATTTTTTGTGAAAATGACCAAAAATATTAGGCAAAATCTTGACATTCTGCAAGCATCTGTACAGTTGAGAGTTATGATGCCTACAGGGAACGTATACTACAGCAGGTTTGCATTGTTTTCTGTCATTGTGGCACACTAGTGTTGCTGGACTGTCCTCATATAGTGGTTGTAATAGCACACTGCTATTTGTCTGGCAGTGGCCATATGACATATTAGTGGGAGGTTGCCTATAGGGGACACACCATAGTAGTGGGTGTAGGAATGTACAGCAGAATCTGTCAAGGCACACAGGGACATATCCCAGTATTGCTACTGTCTTGGTGATATCCACAAAGATAGTGTTGCCAGACTGTGAGGTATGATGTGTGAGGGAGCAGTGGATAGTGCAGGCCATTATGGGCATGCTGAATCTGTACATAGTGGACGTACACATATCTGGTCCTGTAATGTGTTCCCCTTTTGTTGTCTTTCAGGAACCATGTACAGCAGAAGACATACCCCTTTCTCAGATGCAGAGAATAAGATAATAGTGGATGAACTAAGGCAGAATCATCAGATCTTGTCGACCAGGGGAAGGCATAATCAGGAACAGTGGGCAGAATTGTAGGCAGACCTTGTGCAGGATGTCAATCAGACTGGCGAGCAGGACAGGACCTTTGAGCAGGTCCAACACTGCTGCATGATGAAGGGCAGCTGATGTTGCCAGGGACTGTGCCACCACTGGTGGAGGGGCTGTAGTGGAACAACCACTTTCGGCCACAGAGGAATTCCTGATGAACCTAGGAACACATGACAGCTCCCAGGCATCCATCACACCATACATTGTGAAGGTGGGTGCCAAAGTGTCCACAGCAGAGGAGTGACCAGGTAAGCTTACTGTGTTTACCAGTTTAATATTGTATCAGTCATTGTGCCAAGCTGTACATACCTGTACATGGGTGTCAGGTCTCTCTGCATGGGGGGGTTGGGGTTTAAGCTCAGCTGTGCATACATACTCAGAATGTCAGCAATACACCCAGTAACTCAGTAGCTACTGTACAAGTGGATATATGCACATGTTCCCTTGTAGTGCTGCAACATTTGGTGGTGCTGACAATACCTCTCTCTCACCTTTTCATACGTCCGTTAGGTGTTGCTCAAACCCATGGTCCTGCACCTGGTAAGTATGATACTGTTGTTTTATGGATCATATATACCCTATGAAAGTTAAGGACTGCCATATTGCCCTATGTACAAATGTTGTGTTTAGCCAGAGTAGAATAATTGTATGCTCCATTCTGGAACAGTTAACTATAGTTCAAGTTCATAGACTGGGTAATCACATACCTCTCAACTGTACAGATTTTCCCAAAATGTCCAGATTTTTGCCTCATATTTTTGCTCTGTTTTTCATAAAATTGTGTTTTTTCTGGAAAATTAGTGGCAAATGATTAAGGATGGAAATAAAAAAAAATAATGGCAGGCAATTGGGTTTCAGGCATATTATTCTCAAGATAGGTGTACTGGGTTTTATGTGTAATTCTATCATGTCATACTGCATACATTATAGCTATATTGTACTGGCAATTTTAATTGGATGTAGCTGAAGTGTATGTTATAAAGGCCTTTACTTGTATGGGTATGTTGTTGTCAGGTTGTCTGCTGTGCATGAGAGTGGAGATGAGAAGATGTGAGACTGGAAATGCAGTTGTGGATACTCATCTGTATGAGTCTGTGTGGATTACCATACATAATAGTGCAGGTAATAATGTACTGCTTTTGTCTTGGTTTTCACAGGTAATATGGGGTTGGAGTCTGTCCCCTCACAACCTGATGTCAGTGTCTCGTTGGACTCTGATGATGATGATGATGATGGCCATAGTGAGGCACAGGTGGGATTGTCAGGAGCTGAATCTGTCCCAGAGGTTGACCAGTCAGAGGGTGGAGACATTGAGCAGGGAAATGTGACAACTATGGCTCCAGTGAGTGTAGACACTGGCCATAGCCAGAGAGCTAACAAGGTCCCACACAGGCAAAATGACAGGGATGCTTGTAAGAAGTCTGCTATCAGTCCACCACCTGTTGCTGGTGTCACATCATGAGTCACTTAACGTCGTATATTTTGAGCCATCATGGAGGCACAGGCATGTTCTGAATGGAACACCAGACATATGCTTAGGATTATGGATGCAGCACAGACTGACATCCATGACTGCCTCCACCGCATTGGGGACACCCTGGATAGGTTCACTGATGAAGTGGACAGACAGTGGACTGAGAAAGTGTGTGTCTTGGGCCACACATTGTCTGTGCTTTAACATCTGGTTGGAGGTTGGCATCAGACCTGTGGACATAGGTCAGCAACACCATCTGCTGAGAGTCCACATGGCCATGCACAGTCATGCTCCCATAGTGGCAGTACCTCCAGTGCTACAAATGGAAGTGTGCTGTACACACTATAACATGGCAGGCCATGGGCATATGGTTCTGGGTGGTCCCATGGGGAATACAGCCCCAGCAGACAGCAGTCACCATCAGGTACTAGCACTGCATCTGATCTTGGGCATGGGAATGCCAGTGCTACTCTTGGCAGAGCCAGTTCCCATATTTGTGGCTAAAGATGGTGAACTGTCCACTCTACCATGTATGGTCCACAGCTGTCCAACATATGTGTAGGGCTAGCACTGGGCTTAACTGTGTACATGCATACACTGATACACCACTGTGACATGCAGGTCACCTACAGACATACACAGCACCTTGCCACAGCCCATCAAACATGCACCCCTCCCTTACTCACTCACATGCTGTCAACTCTTTGGCACAGCTTAGGCCTCCATCACCCCTACACCACACCCTGTGCATGTGATGATACCTGTGCCACATCCCTGTCATCCTTGCCATCGATGCAGGGAAATGAAGCTATGTGTCTGATACAGAGGGTGACTATATTACTTGACATGTACTTGAGTAGTGCAGTATTGTTTTGCCATGCCACTTGTGGTCCACAACAGATACTGTATGCTGGCATGTGTCATGACTGCGCATCAAACTTTGTGTACCTTATGTTGTATGATGTACTGGTGGTAGTGTTACACAATGATAGGTGTGCCACAGGCCTATGTATGTTTTTGTTCCAGGAGTCTGAGGGGGATAAACTATGGACACATGGTGACAATACACTGGCACAGGATGGCATGGCAGCACAGCAGAAATGTGACATCAGCAAGGTATGACAGTATACGTGCATGGCTCCCTAGGTGCATATGTGTATAACAGTCTAAAAGGGACAATGGGGGCAGTCAGCATAATCATGTATTCATACTTTGTGATAAGGTCTGCTACACTTGATATGTGTCACCTGGGTTTTTTGAACCTACAAATCTGCAAGTTGCGGTGATGGAGTTGACACATCTACAAATATCCTGTGTCTGGCTTAGATAGGTGGTGGACATCAGTTATGGTTGTCATGTTCAGCATTCCATTGTTTAACCTGCACATGATGTGTGTGACAGCAGATGTGTGCTTTACATGCATGGGGGCCTGTGTCATGCAGGGTGTACTGTCTGTGTCACACAGCAGTCTCCCCAGTATGTACTATGTCTACTACATTGATGTTTTAGGTGAGTAGCACACGTGGGACATGTGTTACTCCTGTTATGGCAACATGGGGGGTACACAGTGGGATCTGACAACTTTCTGTAAGGGGACATACACATCCCCACCATAGCAATTAGTGGACAGACTACATTTTTATGGTCATGACACAGACACCATAGGACATGTTACCTGCACTGTGTATTGCTGTACCATGGCACCTGTTTGGATGCTACAGTTCTACATGATGCCTGTGTGATAACATGGGAAGGGTGCCATTGCACACAATGATGGTGTGCTGACCACCACATTCAGTATAGCAGTAACAGTCTGACATTTACATCCGTGTGGAACCTGTCAGTATTGTGTGGCACAATAGTGAAAGCATTCCTACATCCCCATAAACAGTGACCATCAAAGGTTACAGCACTATGTTCATGTGTCATGGTCCAGTGTGTGCAGTGTGCAGTGTGCAGACACTACATTATTCTGCTGGGGTGGATAATATCCCACAGGATAGTAATGTGCAGTGGTTGGCATGTCATCTGTGTCAGTGGTGTAGACAACACCTGACTATGGTTTAGGCCATCCTGGATAACTATTGCATCTGTATAGGTGTCAGTGATTGCTGGGAATATGCATTCAAATGCTAATGTACCAGTCAGAGGTCACTAACAGTGTCTGTGACTGCAAAGAGGAAATACCTAGAAGGGGTACAGCATTAATGGTGGATGGTGTACCCCACTGGTGAGTGGCATCATTGCAGCATAGGTTTTCTTATGGTATGTTCCCAGGATATGACTCTCAGACACTTGTGTATACATCAGCTGACATACCAGTCTGTACATGGCATACACAGTTGGTAGTATGCCCTGCTACCTTAATATTCCCATAAACATTGTCATGGCAGTCAGCAGGGACATGGGTGAGGGTACATCAGGGCATACAACACCCAGACTGATCCAGACCATCTCACTATATTGCCCATTTAGGCAACATGTACAAAGCACCCACTGAGGCATCCACAATACTGTCAATGTAGGGGTCACTACTTGGCCCATGACAGATATATGCAACATAGGGACATCCAACATCAATGGCTGTTCTGTAAGCAGCAGTGCTCAAAAGGGCACAGTCCTGGGTCCTCTACTGCTTGGACTGCATGTCACCACAGTGCACGCAGGTACTGACTGACTGTGGCTAATGATGTTGGGTGCTGCCTGCTACTTGTGAGCACTCGCACAATCACTGTGTTGTGTAGGTTTCTTGCATGACGGTATTACAAATACATTCCTGGGGCATAATAATGACCATAAACCCCAATCAAATATATATGTACTATCCTTTCCATCGGAAAGACCTATGTCCCTGGTTAGTAGCACATCAGTCCTTACATATGATGTACATACGGAGCAGTGACAGGTAGCCAAACAGACCCAGCCACACAGGTGTACAACTCATGTGCCACACATCAACATGTCTGTACAGTGGCATGGCAGGAATCATATGGCATAGCTACGGCCACAGCCACCTGTAGGTGACATACCCATACTCCCTATATACTCTTCCATCAGCCTGCCAATATCTGACTACAATAGCCATGTGTTGACATACCATTACAAACTGTAGTAGCACTTGCAGTTAACATTATGGCTCCTCACAGGGTCACATCACAGCTTCAGTATGTGCTCATTGCTGTTCATTTGCAATGAGTGTCAGTGCTGCTTATGCCATTCAGAGTACTCACAGGTGATCTGTGCATGCATACAAGATAAGGTGTGACACTGCTTGACTGCATATGTTGCCTATCTCTAGGAAGCATAGTAAATGGATTAGTGATTCTAAGGACATTAACACACTATGTAACATTAGTAGTATATGCTTATAGGCAAATAGGTTCATAGGTAAGTACTAGGCTATCGGCCCTAGGGCCTATACAAGCCTAGTCAAATGAGTTCCCTGGCTTTGACCACCCAAGAAAATTATTTTCCTGTGCCCCTGTCGAGCAGAGCCACAGCAGTGATTCCCAGGGTAAATTTGCTGTCTCTCAAAGAGGGATAATGAGGAGCTTTGCTTGACATGAATAGGCAGCCTATTCCAGAGCAGGGGAAGACTCTGGGACAGGAATCTATCCCTCCAGCATGTTCTGTTTATTGAGGTAACAAGGTTTAGGTCCCTGGAGCATGTGGCACAGAGAGATTGGGATATATTTATGTGTAGCATGTCCATCAGGTCTGGGTTAAACATGGCTTTGTATGTTGGGCAGAGGTCGCCTTGGAGTAAGCGATATGTCGCGGAGTAGAGCTGGAGTTGTTTGAGACAGTCAGCATATGGTATCTGCTTGAGGCTGGTAATCCTCTTAGTGAGGTATTTCTGTGGCCTTCCAGCTGTTGCAGATGTCTTGTGAGGTACATGCCAAACGAGGAGTTGTACTCTATGATGGGTCTAATAATGGATGAGTAGAGAGAAACAATAACCTCTCTTTTTCTGGAGGAGAACCCCTTTGTGATGAGGTGTGCCATGTAGAAGGATTTCCTGACTACTGTGGTGATGTGATTATCAAAGGAGAGATTGCTATCCACCTGTGTCCCAAGGTCTCTTATCATACTTTTGGTGTTTAGTAGGCTACCGCCTATGTGAAGACATTTGTGTAGCAGACATAAATCACCCTTGATGCAGACACTCCCTACTGGTACAGCACAGAGAGCACCTTAGTGCATTTCCCACATGCCATCTGTATGATTGGCTGGGTGAATGTCACCCCAACACTTGAGGTGTGGCTGAATCTTTCATGGACTTGGGCAATATGTGCTGTTCCTGTGATGAGGGGTAGTGATGTCTCCAATTGTGATGGCTGTATGGTCATCATGCTACTGTCGTGCACATCCCCTATTGTTCTGTGACATAATGTACAATGCTGTCACAGCCTGACATGCACGCATGGCCACATTCACGCTAACAGCACTTTCACTCACTGCATTCAGGACACGCCATGGCACACACATAGTGCATGTTGGCTGCATTTACAGTGGAATACATACCTATGTAGTGGTACACACTACAGAGGACAATACTGGATGCACACACCACACCTCATGTCTGCTAGTACTATTCGTTTAGGACACATAATGCTTGTTGATATCAGCAGGCCATATTGTGGTCATTCATTTGGGAGGGCACATCACCTGCAACCAGTAAAATAAAGCTAAGCCCTACCATGTACATTACAAGTGTTATCATATGTGTGTGGTATGGATATACACACACACCAAGTTGTTGCTGTGAGATTAGAACATCTTCCTATCTACGGTTATACACTATAGCTCACAGTACTCACCCATGTGCCACAGAGTTTATTGGATGCTAGATCATCAGCCAGCGCCCTTAAGGTGGATGATATCAGCAGGCCTTGTAGAGGAGAGCAATTTAGAGGCCAGCAGCTAGTTACAGGGCCAAAAAGTGCATAAACAATGGCTGGGGATAGCCCATAAGAGCAGGTCCATAGTGCTGCAAGGGGATATACTTACACACACACAGTTGGCTAATGTGAGCTTAGAACCCCTATCGATCTACTGTTACACACTATAGCTCTCAGTACTTACTGCTTGCACCACAGAGTTTATCTGGTGGTAGACTGTCAGCTAGCACTCTTAAGGTGGATGACATCAGCAAGCCTTGTAGAGGAGAGCAATTTAGAGGCCAGCATCTAGTTACAGAGCCAAAAAGTGCATAACCCATTACCCGGAGATAGCTTGTAAGGGCATGTCCATAGTGCTACAAGAGGATATACTTACACACACACACACACACACACACACACACACACACACACACACACACACACACACACACACACACATACACAAGTAAAGTTGACTAATGTGAGAGTAAAACCCCTACCTATCTACAGATAAACACTATAGTTCATAGTACTTACCACATGTGCCACAAGTTACATCTGTTGTATATGGGATTACAGGCACTGTACTTGTGGAGTGCACAAAGTAGTCTTGTATTGGACAGCATGTGTGGCCTGCAGAGTGATATTGCTTGGTACTGTTATTGTATCTAGTGTCCTAGGATTGGGATATCTGTTAATATCCCTGCTATGTGTGTACAGTTACTAGTATGGCCTTATGTGACTGGTTGGAATTAGATAAGCAAACATGTGGCCAGGTACAATTTGGCCTGTTCAAGGCATGCATTGAAACCATTATACATTACACCACCTACTCAACTGTGTCTGTCTGCATGGTGACATTCCACAGGCATAGGGGTCTGTGGGTGAGTGGATTATGTACTGTTGCCACCTTGGTTTGGTTCCTTTAGGCAACTGTTTTGATGTGTGAGTGCAGATAACCTCAGCATTCTGAGGGTATGTGGGGAAATTCATACACCCCCCACACACACACACATATATATATATATATATATATATATATATATATATATGTATATATATATATATCTACACACACACACACACATATATATATATATATATATATATATATATATATATATATATATATATATATATATATATATATATATATATATATATATGTGTGTGTGTGTGTGTGTGTGTGTGTATACATATGTATATATATATATATATATATATATATATGTATATATATATATATATATATATATATATATATATATATATATATATATATATATATCAATGTGTATAACAAGGATGCCTCTATAAATGTCGCTCTGGTGTACGTTATGTATATGAATTATGTAGATATATGTGGAGAGTCTATGTATCACTGTAATATATATAGCTATATATATCAGTATTATATGTATTTGGGATACATACTGATAGATACACTAAGCATGTGGGAGGGGGATAGGGACAGACAGATATGTATAAGCAGCTGTCTGTATATACAGACATATTTCCACATAGTAGCTCTTTGTGATGAAGAGGCAACATAATTGCGCTCAAGTTAGCTAAGTGTAGGAGCATGCCCAGTGGGACTGCCAGTATTTACAAGATGACTCCATGCCAGAGCTACCTGTACTCCAGTCTGGGATTTTGTGAGTTACAGACATTAGCAGCTGCACCTGTTTCCACAGTACAGCACTTCCCTGAAATTGCCCATGGCATTTCCTATCTCTGTGCTGTACTTATTAGGTGACTGGCATGCACAATGTAACACCACACACAGGATGACAGTCTGCATACCTCTCACTGTACATGTTTTTCCAGAATGTCCAGCATTTCACCCCATATGTCTGGCCTGTTCCTCATACATTTGTGGTGTTCCGGTAAAATATTGTATAATGCAGTTACTGAATAGTTCTAACAACAGATACATTTAAGTGAAGGACTTTACGTCCTACATATATCCTGTTCTGAGGCAACCCACTGTTATACTAGTCACATTCTAAGTTAATCAGAGGATGTGTAATGTCTGTCTGTAGTTTTGGCTCTTTGTCCCGCCATTCCCTCTGGCTTTGTCCAGCTTTCTTACAGTAACAGATTGATGGGTATGACAGTCTGTAGGAATACCACCATATGACTACCTCACATGTAAAAGATGTGAATGCTGCTAGAGTCAAACCATCAACACCATCACCCATGCTAACATCCCTACACTGAGCCACACCAGCTACCAGCCATAGATGTGTCATTCATCACACAATCAACAGCATACAGACATACATTGTCATCCCTGCATTACATGAGGCATACAATGTGTGCTTATGGTCTGTGTCACAGGCCTGAGATTGACTGGTCTGCGGATATATCAATGCCGACTTACTGTTACAGCAGTTGTATGGGAACACTGATGTGATAGGGGTGAGGGACGACTAGCCATCATTTGCTGACATAGACAGTTGTGCGACTGTCCTCTGACCCCACTGTTTGCCATCTCCCTTGAATAATGTAGTGAATTTTCCAGCTATTTGGCCTAGTGAATATGATGGAGCACATACAATTGGGCTGAGTACCTGTTGTCCCATGTGGCTGTTAGATCTTTCCAAGTAGCCAAGTAGCGCACTATATTCCTAAGTCCATGCATATGCTACCATATTCTAGTACTCCTTACATGTGGTGTATAGGTGAGTGACATACCATGCAAATGCAGCAGTTGACAGACCTGTAGTTTGGGGGTGACTCTGTCTGATGCATGCAGTACACAGCCAATACATGGTTAGGTACAGGTTGTGTGGGCTGCCTGGCATAATTTTTACTATATGTATATGAGTCGGAGTAAGGTGTCAGTCCCTAGGGCCGTAAGTTGTCAGTGCATGAGCTATTGTCTCTTGGCCAAGGCCAGAGCACAATGGGCATGCGTACACATGCCTACAGGAACATCCGCAGGGGGTTCTTACCCCGTGTCCTCCTGTGGGTATAGCTGTGGGGACCTAGGCACTAGTGGGGGGCTGTGTATCCCTTACCTTTGCTGATCCTGCTGCAGCTGTTTCTTTAGGATCATATTGTTTAGCATGGCACATACTGTTTACATCTGTGCATATGTGGCTGGAGAGTATTGCAGGGCTCTGCCAGATATATCAAGTTGCCAGAAGCGTGACTTCAGCAGCCCAAACATACACTCTATGATGTTCCTAGTTTTTGCATGTGCCTCATTATGGTATTCTTCCATAAGTGTATGTGCATTTATGATGGGTGTCATCATCCACTGTTCCAGTGCATAGCCAGCATCAACACACAGATAACCTCCATGCAGATGTAGGAACTCGAGCAGAAGGAATTATATAAAAAACAGTTGTTCCACACAATGGAGCTGAAACACAGAAAGTAATCCTTTTATTGTACTGGGTAAGCGCTTTCACAGATAAAATTCTGCTTCTTCAGACCATATAAATTAACTTCACACACATCTACTTAAATATAAAATTCAAAAACATGTGACCAATCAGTTAACATATACTAATTACCTTAAAGATATGACAAATTAAAAAAAAATCAATACTACTAAGAACAAATACATACATAGAAATGTATGAAAAAAACTGACAGTTTAAGTCTTAAGTCCCTGAGATAAAATAAAAAATAAAAAATATATATCATGATAATAACTATCATAATAGTGTATACATAAAATCCTAACTTGAAAAAATAGCTAATTACATAAAAACGACTTATTCATAGAAATGGCTGAAAAGAAAACATTACCATACATATATATATATATATATATATATATATATATATATATATATATCAGAAAGTATCCGTCTACACAAACTAATTATAATAAAAAAGCTGCTTGTATTAGACTCAAAGTTTTAATGGTCTAGCTTTTAAAAATGGTTTGAGGGATACCTTGGTATTCAAACCAGATGGCTTATCTGCTTGTAAGCACAGAATCCATCTATGTTCTGCTGCTTCAGTCAGATTTTTTATATTCCCTCCTCTCTTGCTAGTTCTGATTATTTCCAAAACCATGAATCTAGATTTGTGTGTCAAATCTTTTTCAGCTACATGTATGGCCAATGCACTACTTTCTTTTGCATTTCTGATATCTCGTATGTATTCCAGGATCCTATATTTCAAGGGGCGATTAGTTTTCCCAATATAGTAGTGAAAACACACAGTGCAGTAGCTGAAATAGACCACGTTCTTAGTATGGCAGTCTGCATAGAAAGAAAAATCTATAGTAAAGCCTAAATGCATATGTACAAAATGTGTTTCTACATGTATGTATGAGCAGGCCATACATCTCCTGCAGATATAGGTACCTACTCTAAATGATTCCATTATATCCAAAGTACTGTGGGATTTATAGCAAAGATGGCTTTTCAAAGTCTTATTATTCCTAAAAGTGAAACTGGGAACTTTATTTATCATCCCATCCAGTTCCTGCACCATTGATAGAATACCCCAGACAAACAAATACATGTATAGGTAGCTCCCCTAATGATAATAAGTTAAGAATGCCACTAACTTTTGTCAGCAACATTCATATGGGTTGTGACGTTATTGAGAAAAACTGGAGTATTTTATGCTCCTATTTTGCCCCCATTAACTTTAACAGTAGGAGGCTGATAATGGATACTCCTCTTCCCCTTCCTTTTATGGATGATCTCTTATTGCCTGTTTTCACCCTGCTCTGTCTCTTCTAAATGTATGTTTTCTTTTTATAATTCTTCTGTAATGTATGGTGCCCCACACTGTCTCCATCTTTGCCATCTCGGTTATTCCTAAATATCTCATACCTCATGATTACTGTGTTCAGCCTTTTCTTACTGGCACATACCTTGGCTATTCTGGTCATTATAAACTACCAGTGCTTCCAACCTAGCCATTCTCCTGCTCAGGCTGTAGCCACTGCTGAACAACAGTCTAACCCTCGACTCTCCTCCCTGTACAAGCCTCAACCTTCTCCTGGTAATGCCTTCTTCTCTTACTGTTCTCTGCTACCTGTCTCTGCCATTGGGTCTGACATATTCCCTACCTGTCCCACCTCTATTAGCAAGATAATGTGATGCAAAACTCTAAAGCTTCATTCCCAAATCTACAAAATTTAAAAAGACGATAACTCAATACCCCCGCAAAAAAACTATTAAATGCAGACAACGGAACAAACACGAAAAAGAAGGACCATTAAAGTAAAACACGTTTTATTCAAATGAACAAAGTGCACAGATCTAGGTAAGTGCTTTCACTATTAACTTCTTCAGGCCAAAATGATGAACACCCCATTACCCAGAATAAATGCAACAATGTAACCAATCAAATAACAGAATGGATAGTAGTAGGTTACTCCTATAAATAATTCACTTAAAAACTTACTTAAAGCTATATAAAAATATGCATAATTAAGTAAACCAGATTGGGATAAACCATAATATACATAAACAGTTCACAAACTAAGAAATATATATATATATATATATATATATATATATATATATATATATATATATATATATATATATATATATATATATATGTATATATATATATATATATATATATATATATATATATATATATATATATATATATATATATATATATATATATATATATATATATATATAAATCAATCTTGGGAAAACATTAAAGACAAGCAACACAATAAAATCTTAACTCACTTTTAAATGCCTGTATTTCAAAAGAGGTTTCAGGGGTTTTTTCATTCAAACCCTTCCCCCTGTCTGCCCTAAGCTTAAGAATCCATCTCCCCTCCTTATTCTCAGTATAATTCCTGATATCACCCTCTCGTATACTGGGAAAAATGTGGTCAGTAACTAGAAAATTAAAAAGTATGTTCATCCCCTTCCTGCATGACATGCTTGGATAAAGTATTATTACTAGACCATACCCTTATATTATACAGATGTTCCCTAATCCTGTCCTTAAACATCCTGTCAGTTCTACCAATGCAATAGGAATGGCATAGTAAACAGTAAGCAAGATAAAGTACGTGTTGGGTAAGGCAGCTGGAAAAAACCTTAAATACAAATTTCTGACCCATATCCGGGTGGATAAATCATCCACTGTCATCAATATTTCCACAATAAATGCACTTACCACATGGTCTGGTACAAAATTCCTCACTAACTATATGGACAGGGATATCTTTAGGATATCTTTAGGTTTGCATAATATTCTTTTTAAATTCATTTTTCCTTTTGAGTGATGTCAGGAGGAAAATGTCTTCCTCAGCTTTCTCTGTACCTTTTAAAGGCACTCTGGCTCCGAGTAATGATTCATCTCCAACTTTCCCTATACCCATCAGTGTGAACAATGGGAAAGGCAGAACATGATCACTGAGCCGGGCCGACAGAAATGGAAACCTTCGATAGAGAGGAATTTGGGCCAGACCTTCAAGAAAATGTGGGACAAAATGGGGGCAAGTTGATCTGGAATATCTCTGATCATGTCCTGACTGTTGATGAGGTCTCTGTGTTGGAAAAAGGCCTCACTTTTATTCCTTTTAGGAAAAGTGACTTAACGGACACTTTACTTGATATTAAACTGTTTAGTAGAAATGTGCTTTTAAAACTTGAATTTGGTAATGATTTGGAAGCTGATAGTTTGACTTTAAGAGACCTAGCACATATATCCCTAGCTCACACCCTCTAGTTGACATCTTTAATAAGCAGGTTGAGAATGATTTCTTTCATCTGTATGATACTAGGAATAGTCTGACACACTGTAGAAATAGGAGGTCTAACCCAAGTCTGAGAAAAAGGGAGGCTTTAACACAGGTGCAGAATGATGACACTGTAGTTATCAGGCCAGCTGACAAATGCAGCCCTGTTTTTATTATGAATAGAAGTGACTGTTATGCATAGATGTGCACTAGGTTGAGTGACAGTAATTTTTACTCTAGAATAGATATTGTGTATGTACATAATTTAGAATGTAGGTTCCTTAATATGTTGGAAGATTTATTTAAGAGTAAGTTAATATCACTAGATTTGTTTAACTTCCTAAAGACTGAAAATCCACTTATACCAATCATTCAAGGACTACCTAAGATTCATAAGAATGGTTTGAAACCTCCTCTGAGGCCCATTGTGGCTGGCAGAGGTTGGTGTACTAAACCATTTTCATTATATATAGAGAAGTTTTTACGTCCAATCTTAGATAGTAACTGTTTTGTTCTGAAGGAATCCAAAGAATTCCTTATGGACCTGTACAGTTTCACCAATACACTAGCCATGGATATAGGGTAGTATTTTGTCACCCTTGATGTACGGTCATTATTTACTGCCATCCCCAACACAGTAGGTGTTGACTCTGTACAGAGATACCGTAGCACACATAGTGAATATAGTGAAAATTGTATTGATTTATTGTGTTTATTTTTGGAGACTGTCCTTGAGAACAATGTCTTTGCCTTTGGTGGTGACATATTTTTGCAAAAGGACGGCTATGTGGGAGGAAGAATATCTGACTACCAATGAGCTATTCTCCAGGTTCACCCCATTCTACCACCTTTTTGTGGATGATTTATTCCTCATTTGGACAGGGAGTGAGGATCAGTTGGTAATTTTTTATGAACAACTTAATGGGGCTACTTGTTACTTGAAGTTTACCATGTCCTCTTCACCTCTTTTGATTGCTTATCTTGATGTGTTTGTACAGAGGTTGGACAATGGGATGGTGAATACTGGTGTCCATAGGAAATCTTGTTACAGGAACACCTTACTCCATAGATGCAGCATGCACCATCACTATGTCTTTAAAAATGTGGTTAAGGGTCAAGGCATGAGGGTGTTGAGATTGAATGCCTCTGATGCTGGTTTTGATTCTGAGGTATCTAACCTGATGAATAGACTCATGGAAAGGGGATACCATTCTGTAGAGGTTGACACAATATGGAATGAGATACCTGACCAGCATAGAGGTAGGGCTTATCCTTACTTTTCAGATGAAGGTGCTTTTACAGATAATACAAGGGTTACTGAGAATTTGAATAGGGTGAGGGTTCCCCTGTTCTACAACACTGATATTAACCCCATTATGGTTACAATTAAGAAGAACTGGTATATTTTAACTGTAAATCCCACCATTAGGGGATAATAGGAGATACACCTGGATTTGTGTTTAAAAATAAACTGAATTTAAAAAGAATATTATGTAAACCTAAAGATATCCCTGTCCATATAGTTAATGAGGAATTTTGTACCAGACCATGTGGTAAGTGCAATTATTGTGGGAATATTGATGACAGTGGATGATTCATCTACTCAGATACATGTCACAAATTTGTGTTTAAGGTTTCTGCCAACTGCTTTACCGAACACATAGTTTATCTTGCTTACTGTGTACTATGCCATTCCTATTACATTGGTGAAACTGACAGGATGTTTAAGGACAGGATTAGGGAACATCTGTATAATATAAAGGTACGGTCTTGTAATAATGCTTTATCCAAGTATGTCATGCAGGAAGGGGATGAATATACTTTTTCATTTTCTAGTTATTGACTGCATTTTTTCAGTATACGAGAAGGTGATATCAGGAATTGTACTGAGAATAAGGAGGGGGCATGGATTCTTAAGCTTAGGGCAGATAGGGGGAAGGGCTTGAATGAAAAAGCCTCCCTAAAACCTGTTTTGAAATTCAGGTGTTTAAAAGTGAGTTACGATTTCATTGTTTTGCTCGTTTTTAATGTTTTCCCAAAATTGTTGTTTATATATATATTTCTTAGTTTGTGAACTGTCTATGTGTATTATGGTTTATCCCAATCTGGTTTACTTAATTATGCATATTTTTATATATTTTTAAGTACGTTTTTAAGTGAATTATTTATAGGAGAAACCTACTACTATACATGCTGTTATTTGATTGGTTACATCATTGTATTTATTCTGGGTAATGGGGTGTGCATCATTTTGGTCTGAAGAAGCTAATAGTGAAAGCACGTACCTACATCTGTGCACTTTGTTCGTTTGAATACATGTTTTACTTTAATAGTCCTTCTTTTTCATGTTTGCTCCATTGTCAGCATTTTTGGATTATTAAATAAATTATATTGCTGAATGGTTTACAGTTAATTCATACCCCAACATTAGAGATTAATAATTAGATGTCAATCTTTAGTTAGGTATTTTTCATAATTGCCATCTGTATTATAGTCCCCCATCTCCAATCTACTTTTCCCAAGAGCTACATAGGGCAAACTCAGACAGATAAGTACAGCATTATACCAGCAGTGCTTTATTCCCAGACCTTAATATTTATTTTTATTTGGGATTTGCATGCACCTCTTTAAACACATCCAGTGAGTTGAATATGTGCTATTAACCATAGAGACAAAATCCTAAGTTTCCATGGCTCCCATATTTATTATAAAAAACTTTTTGTGCAGCAAATGTGAAAAATGTAAAGCATCTGTTCAATAGAGAAACAAATTGTCCTTCCACCTCAGGAGAAAACAAACTGCAGAGCAAGAATGTTTAAAAATAACACAGAGGACTTAAGTGGCAAGGAAAGAAGCATGAATAAATACTCTGTGAGGCGAGGAGGCTTGTTAAAGATCCATGACATGTGATTAGTTAATGCATCTTATGTTCATACTTTGTGAAGATAAAAGGTTATTGAACATAAGCATAAATGAACTGCAAGAAAGTTTATCTTAACTGCATATGAATCATCATGAATCACCATTTATTAAATATCTGGTTGCAGATTTTTCAAGGCAGCTTTTACAGTGAATAATCTGAGACATCTGGTTCTTACAGCAATAGAGCTGACTATGTATTTGCATTATTTTAAAGTAGAACTTTCTAACAAGTTATCTCTCCAGCCACTGTGATAAATTTCAGATGAATTAAAAGAGATGTTGCAGGGATAAAGTTGATTAAGGAGTTGCAGTCATAACAGGATGCTTTGCAGTGTACCTGCATAGGGAGTTGGAAAGTTGTTAAAGAGGAATGGAGGTAGCAGAAGTAGCACCATGTGGAAATAGTTGACAAAAGGTAAAATAAAACCAGAAAAGTGGGTCCACTATGAATAATCACATTTTGTTTAATCAACAAGTGACTATTCAAACCCAAAGCATCTAAAACCTGGGGTGACTGGTACTCAAAGCAGCAATACTCATGAGGCCACTTGCCTCCTGCAGAACAGATCCCCAACAGTTGGTGGATTGCCAAGGGTTGGCCTAATCACAGTGTACAATTATGGGTGAGGGGGCATGCTTTGGTGATCGTTCAACCTGTGGTCATTTTGAGAGCATAGACTGTTACCTAAAAAAGGACAAGTAAAAAAACAGCTTTCTGTACCTGATGTGTCATATCATATTTTACTGTATAGCTAACACATTTTAAAATAAACATCTGGAAACTAAACTCAGGCATCAAAACATTAGTGCCTATTTTGTGTGGTTGTGAGTAAAGTGTAGTTCATTCAATATGGACTTTATTGCATTTTGAAGTCAGATACTGTTGAATTCAATACCCATAAAAGTCAGTAAAACACAGAAGGAAAACTGAGACTGAATAGCCAAAGCCTCTTTACTTAATTCATATGGCAGCAGGTATCTGACTACAATACTATTAGGAACGGCTGTCCAAGTACATCTAAAATGTAAAATCATATTTGTAAGAGAAAAATGTGCTGGCTTTAGAAACTAAATGCTTTACAGGTGCAAAATGTCTAATGCCTAAATAATGTTAGTTTTCCTGTTCTTACCAATTTTTTTTTTGAGCATGGATAAAGATAAAAGTTGTGAAGTATTTATATTTTTCTCATCTTTGTGTTGTGTCTTCCTTTCCTCACTACAAACATGTAGACCAAATTAGAGGGCAATTGTAGAAATGAAAAACACTGAGGTTGGCTCTAGATCAGAAATTACAGGTCTTACAAATGTGTATTATCCTGCAATTTTTATATCCAAGGCAAGTATTCTGGGGAATACTGAGCCAAGATATATTGAAAAAGATTATACAGCAGATGAAGGAGTTTATCTTGGGGGGGGGGGGTTGAATGAGAGTAAAATGGGAAGTGGCAATTCAACCAAAAGAAAGAGGAGGGCTTAGCCTGGTGGCTATAAAAGATGCACCCATTCATGTATGTGAGCAAATATACTTCCACTAGTAGATATAGACAATGGAGCCATAGGAAAAGAGGTTTTATGAGAAAAAGGTAGAGAAGTGGAGGGAAAGTAGGGATATGAAGTAAACTGTGTTAGAAATGTCATGCTCAAATCTGCATCTCTCATGGATGAAAGAAACACAAAAAGTATTTAAATTGATCTGGCAATGTGAGGAGGATGAACATGGAAAGACAGAATAACACCTATTGGAGGGAAGACAAAATAACACCTATTGGAGGCAAGAAAATAGAAGAAGAAGACAGGCAATTACAATTACAATTACAATTACATGTACATGCAGGAGCAAGCAGGATAAAGAGATATTGTTTCTCAAAAATATTGGTAAGAAATGGGGTAAAGACATGGCAGGGAATCAGGGTAGAATGCCAGAGGGGAATCTGGAGAGGAAATATCAAGGACTGAGATGTTTCTGGAACAGAGGCAAGGAGAAGAGAGCAGAGGAAGTAGACATACCAGAATTAATTCAAGCAATAGAGGTAAGAAGGACAGAGGAAATAATCAACAAAGTATTAATAGGAAAGGCAAGAAAATGGAGAGGTAGAAAGAAGGATCAATAGGGTGAAAAACAATGAAGGAAATTGGAAAATAAATACAAAAGGATACTGAGGAGGAAGAATGAGGGTGGACAGTAGAAGTGCCAAAGCAGGCATCCTAAGCACAGAAATGTTAAATATTTGCATGGAAATACCAGCAGAAATATTTTACACACCCGTAAGATTCACAAGAATGTTGGCAAATGTGGTTGAGATATGTTGGAGATGTGTAGAGGATCAAGGGACATGGAGACGTCTTTTGGGCTACAGGAGACTGGATGAGTATAAAGGAAAACTACAGCAACTACTGGAATATTTAGTACATGATCCAAAGCAACAAGAAAGCTAGCATTATTAAGCTACAGTAAGCAGAGAAAAGAGGAGATTCAGAGGGTAGCTGGGCTCTTAATGACAGTATATAAATATATGAATGCCAGGTCTTGGAAACAGAGGTTACCCCCAGTTATACAGCACTTTAAATAACAAATGAGCTACTTGGAAAAAGCAGAGAAAGTGAGAATACTAGAAGGGGAAACGGATGTATGAAGAAATGGGAGGAAAGTGAAAACAAGGAAAACAAGAGAAGATAATGATGGAGGACTGGCATAGAGGAGAAGAAAGAATGAAGCCCATAACCAAGTCTGTAGAAAAATAGATTACAAGCAAATAAACACAAAAACAGCATATTCAGAGCTATAAGAGCAATAGGGGTAAAGAAATAGACACATATGACTGAAAGGGGACATGTTTCCTAAGCGGGTTAGGGGATGTACGTATGTAAATAGTTAACAATACTGGAAAATAAAAGTAAAAGAAAATGTGACATTGGTTGGGGGATGAGTTGATTGTAATCAAGGGAGACATAGGATAAGCATTTAGCAGACAGATTCCCACACCAAAGGATAACACATTTGTAATATGCATGCAGATTAACTAAGAGAGTATTGGGAGAGAACATTAAGGCAAAATGAACAATAAAAGCGTATATGTAGGTAAGTGTTTGGAAATGAAAGGAAGACTTAAATAAATGTAAATGTTGTTAGGACAAGAAATACATCACATGGTGTTAAATTCAAAAGGGTAATGTCATTTAAGTTGATGCTGGTAGCAAGGAATATTATTACAAAACTGAATTCAAAATATTTATAGCTCTACTGGAGCTTCCCTCTAACTCTGCCAGAGCTTCCCTCTATTCTAATTTTGTAGCTAAAAAGTGGAACACTCTGCCTACTAATATAGCTGCCATTATACCCTTAACCCAGTTTAAAATATGCTCTAAAACACACCTACAAGACAAGTGGATTTGTAACTGTAACTACCCAGGCTACTCTACTTCCATCTTGCTCTTGCTCATTCAGGGTAACCCCCCCCCCCTCTTTACTGTCAGGCAGTACACCTCTCTTCCTCTTGCAAGTCTCCTTCTTCATACCTCCATCTTCCTTTAAACAATTAATTCTTGTTCTAAGTATAAACACTTGAAGTATACTTTATTTTGCTTAAATACTAATTCTTACTAGATGTTCTTTAGCTGTATTGCTTAAGGTGTTTCATCCTTCTACCTGTATAGTGTAGCTTATTTCATCTTAATCATAGGTGTTGTCCCTTTAAACTATTATCATAATTGGATTTGATGTAAAACTAAAATGTCATGTTTCTGTGCCTGTGAAATTGTACTTTATTAGTCTCTGTTATATGAGAAGCATTTCTCCCCAGGCCTCCGCTGAAAAAGGATTTGTGTCCAGTCAGACTTTCCTGGTAGCCAGATGTAAAATAAATACAATAAATAAATAAATATTTTCAATTATCACTGATGCTCTTGATTAACAAACAAGTTGGAGGAGAGAGGGAACCATATCACCAAAAGAAGTATGGAGGGAAAATAAATACCCAGAAGGCTAGTATAGTGAATGTACAAGTATATACAGTGGGCAAACATCTTTTGAGCTATAAAAAATAAAGAGATGTATTGAACAATGCATTAATGACTCAAGGTTTAATGGGCTGATTATTAAAGTAGAGACAGAGGGTACTGGAATATTACAGGAAGGTAAACCCACTGAGGTCATCTCAATATATGATATAGCTTTATTTGTTGTGTCAAAGACATGGCTACTGAACCAACCTGGAGCTGCCCTCTCAGCTGGTCCTGCAACACCCATGGGTGGAACCACATCAGGAGATGGGGCCTGCACCCCCAGGCATGGGCACGGAGAGGGAGTGGTCACCTGGCAACAGCTTCCAGAGATGGTGTTCAGGATTTTCCAGCATGATTTGGATGATCAACTGCTCCAGATTGAAAGCAGACTGGTGGACCTGGAGGGGCAGGCTGGCCCCAGTGCCCAGCCCCCAGCACAGCCACCTTTGAGGCCATGAAGGAGCAGTGGTGACTGCCCATAGGTGGGAAGCTCAGTCCTACCGCTGCAGTCTGGGGGCACGTGGTTCTCTGATTCCACAATACCCTCCCCTTCCAAGGTGTTTACCCCCCTTATGTGTCATACACCATCCCTGTCTGCTGTCTTATCTGTCTTGTCTGTTTGCAAATACCTCTCCTACCCCACTTACCTCCCCACGTGTAACTATATCCCTTCCCCAAAATTCAACGCTCTCCTTAATAAAACAAAAATGGGCATCTGTCCCACAAAAAAATATTGTCTCATATCTAGCTCTCCATTTTAGCTATACATACACTGACCATAATCAATCATCACAGCAATTAATCAGCAATGTTATGTTGGCCACACCCTTCTCCCTGGGATTTGAGGCTCCAAATTCCAAATTATCCACAACCTGAACAGCTGTTGCTATCCAAGAAATGGAGAGCTATGGTTCTTTCCAACACCTATCCTGCATATCCCTACCTGCCTTTCACATTGTTTTCCCCACTGCTTTCCTCCATTTTACCACTTTGCTGGCATGCTGTGCCACATTGCACAAACCCACTTAAAGCTGGTTTAATCATCTTATCTGTTTCTGACACTGTTATGCACATCAGTAAAATAATCAACCCTGCCACATCTTGTACTTGGGACCGTCTCAAGTACAGCATAGTGCATTACCCATTAGGCTACTCAGCTCTGAAGAATAGCTGGTGTTTCTATAAACATATCATGAATTCTACTGGTGGACATCAACAAAACTAATCAAACCTGCCAAGTTTTGGATGCAGGACCCTGTCAACTACAGCATACTGCATTAGTTTCCTAGGCCAGTCAGCTCTGAAAATAGCTGGTGTTTCTATACACATATCATGAATTTCACTGATGCACATCTGCAAAACTAATCACATCTGCCAAGTTTTGAACCCAGGACCATGTCAACTACAGCACAGTGCATTAGCCCATTAGGCCACTCAGCTCTGAACACTAGCTTGTGTTTCTATGAACATATCCTGGTTGCCAGTGACACACTACTTCTACATATAATGGGATAAATTATAGCATACTTCGGCCTGTGATACAGACACCAAACCAGTACTCAGCCAAATACATGTTGATGGATGTACTTGAGGCCGATGATATCAGGTAGAGCTGATAACTGCACAGAATGTTGCAGAATGTCCACAGTTGTGCCACCTACTTATGGCATGGTTGTCATAAAACCTATTCTGTGTGCTGAAATACTGGCAAGTCAGTGTAGATTGAGGTTACAAAATCATGACAGGCAGGTCAGTGTCACACCTCATACCCATCCGGACACATATACCCATGGAAATCCACTGTAACACACTATATGCATGCACATATTTCTTGCAACTACACCTGCCATAATAATGAGTCAGTACCTGTATCTGTTACATTCCTAGCATGTGTGACATTTGGACACCTACAGTCCGGGCCAACAGTCCAGTCTGTTAAATGGCAAGTACATGCTTGTCAATACAACATATAAATAAATGAGCCCTGCAATGTCCAGCAGAACTGGTTGCTGCTACTGCAGTCACTGCCACCCACATTAGCATGTCAAAGGCCTCTAGGCTGAGACACGTCACAAATATGAATAGGTGTCCTAAATGTCACCTACCACTCTGTGGGTGGCACTATTACCTGACATATGTACCAGATGCACATGCCTCCCTGGACTGTTATGGGTACCCTCACCCTGGTTATAATGTGACAACAGAGCTGACACTGCTCCCTCACTGACATATACAGCTTGCTGTCCCCCAATGTGCTCACAATCCCCAGCATGACCCCTGGCTAGAATGCGGCAGCTGCAGCCTGCAACACATGCAGCAGTATGTTCGGCTACCTGCTACAGACCTACTACACCTCCCAAACACCTAGAAAAGGGTATACACACAACACCAATACATAAAGCAGTGGGGGGTGGTCAAGTGACAGGGGCATGTATCACAGTCTTCTCTTACAACTATACCCAGCTGATAGACCAGTGGCAACTGTAGCAGCATGCATATTCAGATATGGTGCAGCAATGGTGACCACACGTACGAATGCTACTAGATTGTGAATTACACAATAGTGAAAGTAAGTACTGGTGGATACAACTGGCATATCACATAATGTACTGTCAGTCAGCTTCTCTCAGTCTGTGAATTTAAAACAGTCATAGTTCAGACATTGTCCAGGTGTCCTTGACTGTTCCTGACATACTCTGGTTAGGTCACTGTGTACTCCACACCTGTATCTCATTGCCTGAAAGCTATGGCTAGTGTACCTGTTGACCCCCTGCAGCAGGGCAGCAGGTAATAGTCAGTAGTAGTGGGGGGATGACACAGCAGCAGAGTGTACATATTGAGCGTACAATGGAAGGGAATGAATGCAGTACCAGATATTAATGTACCATAACTGTTTTCTGAGGTGTCTGGTGTATGACAGCCAGATTCTCCACAGTCTGCAAGCAGCCATTACCTTTTGCCCAACTGTTTTCTAGACATTCACATTTGTCTGGCGGAGGGTCCACATAGATCAGGCACATGTACACCTTTTGCAAACGTCTGTGTACTGCAGATGTTGGACACCTACAAGGAGGATAACCTACACCACAGTTGCAGTGCTTTCTGTAATTGTGTAGCACAGGTGTTGCTGAAATGCCCCCATACACTTGTAGAACCACTCACTTATTTGTCCAATGGTGGCTGCATGACATGGTACTGGGATGTCGCCCATAGGGGACACACCACAGTAGATGGCATTGATGGGTGTGGACACATAACAACACAGTTTGTCACAGCACATGGGCCACAATAGGTATACCTAGGATCATACAAGGTTATTAGGCTACTGGCCCTGAGGCCCTCATAAGCCTAGCCCAGAGTTTAGCCCATGTGTATGCAAGTCAGCACCCAATGCCAGAGTCTAACAGGGACATAAGTGGTATCCCAAGTGTGTATGTCCTGTTTACCATCCAGTTATCCAGTTCTCACCTAAAAAGGTGTAAATAACTACCCTGGCTGATGTGGACAGGGTGTCCATTCCACAGCTGGGTGAGTGTGTGGGACACACATCTGACCCGCCAACAAGTCCTGTTGATGTCACACCAGGTTGAGGGTGAGTGTACGGTTTAATAGCGTGGAGCCTGACTTGCAGTTATGCAGCAGTCCCATCAAAGTGAAGTCCATGATTGCCTTGTATGCCAGACAGAGGTCACATCTGAGGAGTCTGTATGAAACTGGGTAGAGGGATGGTCTAATCTGTGTATGGTTAGATGTGTGAGGCCCTGGTATTCCCTTCTGTGGAACCTCTGTGACCTCCACAGATGCTGCATGTGCTTTGCGAGGTAAATGACCACAGGAGCATTATACTCAATAATGGTCCCTATTAGGGGGGAATACAGGGATGTTATGACCCCCATATCCCTGGCTGACATACCAGTATGTATGAGGTGGGCCATGTAGAATGTTTTCCTTACAACAGAAACAACGTGGTGGGCAAGTGTTATGTTGCCATCAACTTGTGTGTACATAACCCTGTTGACTGATTGTGTGCTTAGGATGTTGTTAGTACTGTGATAATATGTGGGGACTCTCCCCAGCATGGACATAACAGAGGCCTAAACTCAGAGCACCAGGTTACGCCACTAGTTATGGGTCTACCGCTTGGGGGTATTCCCCTATGTGGACTAGGTGGGTCCTGTCAGTGTGCCAGTGTGCTACCCATCTGGTGACATATGGACCAATGCCTAGGTGGGAGTGTATATCTATTATGGCCAAGTGGTGAATACTGTCAAAGTCTTTGACCAGATCAAGGTAGGCAGTGTGCACTGTCACCCCCATCCATCCATGGCTTTGGTGATTGTGTCAAAGAGGTCAACCAATTGTAACAGACATGATCCCCACCTTGGCAAAGCTTAACTGTGCATGATGGTCTGTGCAGAGGTCACCAATGTCCTTGTTAATGAGGTTCACTATAAACTGTGCCATCACCTTGCAGATCAGCCTACTTAGGCTGATGGGTCTGTAATGTGCCAGATTGGTGGATGCCCCACCTTAGTATAAAGGGGTGACAGTAAGTGCCCTCCACTTGGCTGGAACAAAAGTGGTAGTCAGGCCTTGGTGGAATACAGTGCCTTATGGTCCTGCAAGGTCATGCTTGGAGTTGTGTACGATGCATCCTGTGATGTGATAGGCTCTCATGGTGGCTGTATACCATGAATTTGAGGTGGCAGTAGTGACCTGTTCCCTACATATAAGGGGAAAGGGGCAGGTGCTGGTGATATCCTGATGTATTGATGGGGGGAACAGGGGGCAAAGCCTACAATGAATCTGTCAGGTGTCAAGTATGCTATACCTACAGCACTTGTATATCTGGTGTCCTTGATCACCACTACTGAGCAGGTTGGCAGGGTGGCCTAATGGTTAAGGTGTTTGCCTTACAAACACAAGGTACAGGGTTTGAGTCTCACAAGGGATAATTGGCTAGGCTTAAAATGGCTCGGCTCGGCAGTTTAGTTAGCCTAACAACCATGACCTATATGAACCTGAGAATCTAAGTGCTTTCTTTGATGTTGCAGACATATGTGAAGAAGGGGAGATGATTGTAATGAATGTCACCAATGTGGGCTCGAGATTTGCTTTGCAGGATTCCAGTAGTGATCTTACTTGCTTGTTCAGGCTAAGGTGACATTGTGTCAAATGTGCACCTGCTCCTACTTTGTCTCGGACAGCAGTATGTCATCCCTGTTATAGACACTATTTATTGCAGATGTCTACCAGACAGGTTTACCTATCCTTGCAGAGGATGATGTAGTCCTGTTGGGTATACTTGACTCCATGAATCTATACAAATGCACATATAGTGCTTTTGTGAATTGGTGGATATTGGTGCCAGTTCCAACAGAGAGGGTGGGGGCTGCGAAGCTGTGTATGCCACCCCTCAGGAGGCTGTATTCAACTTCGGAGTTGTGTGTATGTCTGACCCTAGCTAGACGGGTATTGTTGGAGATGGTGAATGCAAATGTGACCGCTTTATGGTTGCTTTGACAATGGAGGATGACATGACACTGTTAGGATGCTGCAGTGGTTACCTGTTTTGTCTAATATCAACTGCAGCACACGTTCACCTCATGTGAGGGTAGCACCTAGCTGCTCTGAGGTGTTTGCATTTCCACTGTTGATGGATCTCTGTGCATTTATGTGCTGGCATGAGTACATCTTCTAATGTATGTTTGGGTAGTTCAAGAAAACCCAGGATCAGGGTACAGACCTGAATCCTGATACAGTTGATCAGGTCCATATAGGTAGAATGGGCTTCCTGTTCACATGTGGGGGTTAGTAGCTAGCTATGATTTGAAGAGGTGTCTTGGCAATGGTGAACTGTCAATGCAGTGTCTCCTCTGCATCTTACTGTCTGTACAGCCTGGAGGTGTGTATGTCTGTCATATATGGTGAAACCCCACATCCCATGCCTTTAGTGCCCCCACTTTGGGCTCTGACTGTATGATAGGATGGGTGACCATGTAAGGGTGGGGTTCTCTCTGCAGCTTTGAACCATGTGTCTGTGACTGCACAGTTGTCAGCATTTCCCAGGGTTATGAATGGTTGCAATGAGTACAGATTCATGTTTAGACTCCTAGCATTTAGCGGCATGGACTTTAATTTGTGATGTGCTGACAGCTGTATATTGGTAGTGTTAACCTCACCACTTCTCCTAAAAAGACAGTATGGGTGTGGCAAGAACCATCGCCAGATACATGAAGTCCAGTTGAGACAGATGGAGTCCATCTCTGGCAAAGCATCTTGGTCTGTTGATCATATCATCCCAGGGTCTCTTGTACTGGATCCCCCTGGAATGGCACAGGATAACAAGTCAATTGTTAAGGTCAATTATTTCCTGACTGAATTTCAGCATCATTATGGGTGACAGCAGAATGCTGCATATGGCTAGGGACATACCTTCCTGGGACACATAATCAATGTGCTCAATCATGTTGTACTGCATATAGTCCAGGGAGATATGTGTCAGATCAGACACACCAACATGGACTGTGACATACTCATGACAGTACCTGTTGTTGAGAGACAGCAGTGCATATGTGATATGGCAGAGTCTGGCACCTGGCAGACAAGTAACTGGGATCTTCCCCATATATAGCCTGGTAAGAGGCATATCTGTGTGTCTCACAATGGAGTCTCCTATGACTAATATTTATTTATTTATTTATTTGACATTTGTTGATCAGGTTAGTCCGTCTGACCTTGCACCCTTTTTCAGTGGAGGCCCGGGGAGAAAATCTCTAAAGAACTATATTTTATTTACGATGATGCCTTCATTTCTGTGGGACAAAGGTGTGTGGCTATGTGTGGTATGTGCTGTGGAGGGCTGTGGTGTTCACATATGCCTTTGGCTTAGAGGTTTCCTTTGTTAGTGGAGAGAATGTGTATGTTGAGGACCTCTGCATATGTGGGTGTGTGATGTGTAGGTGTCGGTGGTGTGTGAGCTGTGCTGATTGTGTTGACAACCTGTTCGGTGCCAGATATGCGGCCTTGACAGGGAGAGAGCATGGACTTTAGGTTCCTAATGTCATTGCATCTGTCACACATTTTGTTCCTTGGTGGTGTTTGTAGATGGTTGTCTGTGTACATGAGGCAGTTGCTACACTGTGCCAGGATGTCCATGTCAAAAAGATTGGCAGGGGAAACTGCAGGACATTGTGCAGCCATATATTCCAGAATCTGAGGGATAAAGGCCAGGTAGACCTAAGGGTAGGGCCTACAGCCCAGGTGCTTAAAACAGAAGTAGGAGGCTGATACCACTGCATACAAAGTAGACAGGCTATAAACAAGCAGTAATAGGTGCAACGGGAAATGCAGTGGCACACCTAAAAGAACATGTAGCAAGTAGCAGGAAATAGCAAGAGCAGCAGGGCAACACATCATGTATTAGCACTATGTTGCTGATAGCCACATACTTAATGTGGTGATAGATGGCGGGGTATGATATGAGAGCAGAGGATAGTGCTGGGAAATGTGGATGTGCGGGTGTGTACATTATGGAGAGCAATGTATGTGGTCCTGTGATGTGTGCTCCTCTTCTTGTCTTTCAGGACTGATGTACCAATGTAGGAACCCACCATTTTCAGATGCACAGAATGCTGCCATGCTTGATGGACTGAGACTCCATCCACAGATCCTGCTGTCTTGGAGTTGCCATAATCAGCAACAATGTGCTGCACTGTGGGCAGACCTCATGGCATCTGGGAATCATGTCGGGCAACCGGAAAAGAGCCATTAGCAGGTCCAACACTGTGTCTGAGACATGATATATAATGCACAGCAAAGGGCAGCAGCTGTAGCCAGGGACCATGCTGGCACCAGTGGAGGGCCTGCAGCACTACAACCACTCTTGGCCACAGAGGAGTTCCATGAAAACCTGGGTCCAGCTACCAGCTCACAAAGATCCATCACACTATATATCCTAGAGGTGGCTGTCACAGCTTCCACAGCGGAGGAGTGTCCAGTTAAGCCTCCTGTGGTCATCACATTCATACTGTAGCAGTCATAGTGGCAGCCTCTGCATACCTGTACATGGATGTCAGGTTATTCTGCATTTTTGGGGTGGGGGTTGTAATACCCACATGTGCACACATATTGAGAATGTCAGCAATTCGTACTGTACATGTTGATATATGCACATATTATCCTGTACCAATGCCACACTTGTGTCTCCTGACAATACTTCTCCCCCAGAATTCCATAGGTATGTCTAGTGTGGCTGGAGTCCATCATCCTGTAGCCAGTGAGTGTGCAACTGTATTGTTATGTCTCTTATATACCCTAGGCATGTTAAGGGGTGCCAGTTTGCCATGGACACAACTGTTAAGCTTAGCCATATTGCAATACTTGTATGTTCAGTTGTGGAGAGGTTCACTGCAGTGCATTACATTGGAAATCACAGTAGCATATTTGCAGCAGCTGTAACATATTCACACATAGTTTTGTGAAGGTATAGGCAGCCTTCTGTAAAGGGGGGCATTGGTATGGTGGAAAAGGGTACACTGTGTTAAAAGTGAAGGTCCATCACATACACTGACATGTCACTTGTCTCAGATGTGTATAGTACTAGCAACATTAACTGCACATAGCTGCACTGCATTTGTTAAGGGCTTGTCTTGTCTGTGTCTATTGTAGTCTGCTTGTGTGTTGTGCATGAGATCAGTAATAAGGTGTGGTACGTATAATGCAGTTGTGGCATCTCAACTGTATGTGTGTGTGTAAAGCAGCAGATATAATAGTACAGGAATTAATGTAGTCATGTTGTCTACCTCCTCACAGGTAACCATGAGAGTTGGAGTGTGTCCACCTCACAACCTGATGTCAGTGTCTCATTAGACTCTGACGATGATGATGGCCATAGTGAGCTACAGGTGGAGTTGTTTGGGGCTATATCTGTCCCATGTGTTGACATCCCACTTACTCCCCCAATGTCCCCACACACAGTCAGTATACCCACACATACCCAGTCCCCTGCACCCACAGATATTGGACAGTCTGAGGGGGGTGGCATTGAACAGGAGAATGTGGTGACTATGGCATCTGTGACTGTAGACAGTAGCCATTGCCAGGGAGTTGATGAGGTTCCACACAGGCAGATTGACAGGGGTACTCAAAGGACTGATGGCCATCCACCACCTTTCAGAGGTGTCACAGCATGTGTCACCCGACGCATGTTTTGGTCCATCCTGAAGGCACAGGCATGTTCTGAACACAACACCAGATGGATGCTCAGGATCATGGGTGTATCACTATCTAGCATCCATGACTCCATCCACAGTATTGGTGATGCCCTACATAATTTCAGCTATGTAGTGGATAGACGGTGGGGTGAGACATTGTCACTTCTTAATCATGCAATGTCTGTGCTGAAAATATGGTGGGAGTAGTGCATCAGACACATGGATGTAGGTCAGCAACAACATCAGCTGAGAGCCCACATGGCCATGCACAGTCACAGTCCTGTAGTGGCAGCACCACCACCACTGCCAAAGGTGGGGTGCTGCACACACCACAATGTGGCCGGCCATGGGCATGTTGTCCTGGGCAGTCCTGTGAGAGACAAGGACCCAGCAGACACTAGTCACCATCAGCAAGTAGTACCATATCTGACCCTGCACATGGTGGTCCCAGTGCCACTCCTGGTGGAACCAGTTTCAAGGTTGGGGGCCAGAGACAGTGAACTGTACATTTGGCCATGTACGGGCCACAGCTGTCCAATATACCCTCGTATAGGGCTAGCATGTGCCTTGAATATGTGCACATGCATTGACTGTGTACATGCACACACTCACACATCACTGTCACATGCAGGTCACCAAATACACACAGCTTCTCTCCATGGCCCAGCTGACCTGCACCCCTCCAGACACACACACATGCCATTAACTGTAAGGCACAGCCTAGGCCTCTGACAACCCCACACCACACCCAGTTCATATGATGATACCTGTGTCACATCCCTCTCATCCATACCATGATGCAGGGATATGCTAATATGCGTCTGATGCACAGGGTGACTATAGTACAGTTACTGACAGTTAGTAGTGTTATGCCCTGTAAGGTGGTGTCTGCTGGCATGTGGCATAAGTACATATCACAGAGTATGTATCTTTGTTCCATGATGCTGCATTAGTGTTAGTATTGCTGACTGACCGTTGTCTCCCAGACCTTTTCTGTTCCTGTTCCAGGTGTCTGTGTGTCTATGCCGTGGGTACCTGCTGCCAATACAGCAGCTCAGGATGGCATGGTGGCAACGTAGGAATGTGAGGTCGCCAAGTTACGGCTGTACATGTGCACATTTCCTAGGTGCTTATATGTAGAACACTGTGTCAGGGACAATAGGGGCAGACAGCATAATCTTGCATGCATACCCCTTGACATAGCATGCTACTCTTGATACCTGCCACCTGGGAGTTCAGTAGGATCATAGAGTCATAGGATCATAGAAGCTACTACAGTAATGGCCCTGGGTCCCTTACAAGCATTGCCATTAGTTTATGCCCAACAGAATCATCAAACAGCATCTGTTGCCCCTGTCATTGAGGGACACAGGCTGGGACCCCTGGGACAGATTCATGGTATCCCATCCACTCATCACAGTTGCACTTGATGAGGGCATGCATGGTACTCTGTTTGACATGTATTGGAAGTGCATTCCTGAGACAGGGCAGCCTCTGGGAGACAAATTTGTCTGTCTGGCAGGTTTTGTTGATGTTGCATATCAGATACAGGCCTGTTGTGCTGGTAATGCACAAGGAATTAGACTCACATATATGGGGCAGTTGTTGAAGGGCAGGGTCCAACATTGGCTTGTAGGCATGCCACAGCCCACTTCTGGGCAACCTGTCCGATACCAAGTGGGACATTACCAATTAGAGGCTGTCTGCATGGGACAAGTGGTTGAGGCCATGGATTACCTTTGTGGGTATTACCATGTCCTTTCCAGTTTGTGCAGACATTTGGATAGGTATATATCAAATGGGCCATTGTACTAAATTATTGTTCCACTGACTGAGGATTACACAGAGGTAATGTTCGTCTTTTTTCTGGATGGACTCCCTTTACCTATGAGTTGAGCCATATACATGGCGTTTCTGACCACTGCCACTACATGATGGTTGAATGCAACATTGTTATTAAACCAAGTACCCAGGTCTCTCAACACAGGTTGTGTTTATGGGGTTGCCAATTATGTGACAAACAGCTGGGCTGTGTCCTTGCCATGTGGTATGATGGTACTGTTTCCTGGATTTAGCTTGGGGCCAGGACCTTGGCACCAGTCTGTACCCAATGTAAGATCATGTTGCAGTGTGTTCACATCATTTGGTAGGTCAATGACAGGCAGCACAGAGCTTACAGTCGCCACAGCTTTAGGCAGGACCTACAAATGTGAGTGATGGTGGATAGCATTCATGCCTAGGTACATGTGGGTTATTTAGGGGCAGCGGCTACTCACAAGGCCTTGACATGTATAAATATTGCACACACATAGGAAACACAGAATAGGGTTGCCACCTTAACAAATACCCAGTGTGAGACAGTTATTGTATTATTGTGAGAGTTGGCAGGACAAACCATACCCACAGCAAGTGCAAAGGACAGGACTTCTCTTAGTCTGCCAATATGACATCTTATTTTTGTAATATTTCTCTAGATTATGCTATGTCTCAGAACAGGCAGGCGTTTCTGATGTAAAATGACTGCTTTATGCAACTATTACATACATGTAGGTAATGTCTGTTGTCCTACACTCTTGGGATCTTTGTATTGTTTTAGTTGTTTTCACAGGACACACCTGGCCAAACATGGCTACAACTTGCAGAGTGGGACAGGTGTTGGCCCTAACACAGTCACACTGTAGCAAGGGGATATACGTACATACACGCACACACACACACACACACACACACACACACACACACACACACACACACACACACACACACACACTCATGAACCACCTTTGTTGAGAGTAGAACTCCTACCTGTCCATTAATACATGCTATAGTGCTACACACATATCACATGCACCACAGAGATTATATATTTTTGTAGTGTTGGACACTACTATTCAGGTGGATGACATCTGCAGGTGCTGGAAAGATTGCCACTGGGGTGGTGGTTGACATCAGTAGGCCTTGCATAGGTTGGCAATGAGGGATTAACATAGTGGAACAAGCCCTCAAAATGGCATAACTATCTCACACACACACACACACACACACACACACACACACACACACACACACACACACACGAGTTGCCATTGCTGGGATTAGAACCGCTACCTATTTAGCTATATACACTATACAGCTATACATAGTTATTGCATGCACCACGTAGCTTATGCATTTGGATAGTGTCTGCCACTGCTGTTGGGGTGGATGATATCAGTAGCTGCTGACAGGGAGGCCACTGTTGTGCAGGACACTAGTCACAGGGCCATAAAATGACTGACCATTGCACAGACATAGGCCTGTTGGGTGTGTGCATTCAGCTGTAGGTGGAAAATATACATAAACACATGCATATAATGTGGCTGATGTGAGATTTGAACCCTTACCTGTCTACTATTACATGCTACAGCTCACCGTACTATTTGCACACACCACTGATTACAATTGGTGTATGAGTGACTGCAGCACTTCATCACTATATGCCCTTCTGGCTCTCTCTCTCTCTCTCTCTCCCCCCTCTCTGTCTCTCTCCCCATCTGTCTGCCTCAATATATATGATATATAAATATGTTACCTATATATATGTATCTATATTAAACTCAACAGATCCAGATATATCTTATATGTGCCACATGCAGATACATAAGGGTAATCATGTCTGTTGGGGATAGGGAGAGACAGTTAAGGTATCCATAGCTGTCTGTATGCACAGAGATATATGGACATCACAGTTATATTTTCAGATGTGGGTTCAGACATGGGCTGAAATTAGCTAAGTGCAGGAGCATGCCAGTATGACCATCAGTACTTACAATGGGACTCCAGGCCAGACCTACCCATACTCCTGTCCAGGATTTTGTGTGCTGCACCCAATTATCTGCTGAACCTGATTAAACAGCCCAGCACCTCCCTGATATAATGCCTGAGGGATTTCCTGGCTGTGTGTTGTCTGTAATATCTGACCCGTATCTAGGCTGTGTACAGAGTGTATTGGACTGAAGTGAGTTTTGCATAATATGTCTGGTACATTTTACATAGCACTGTGGTTTCTTGGTATGTCAGGGGCAGATCATTATAGATTGATGTGAGGAACCATTGACACACATTTGGGTTAGTGACTCCATACACTGACGGAAACCCATGCTACTGCACAAACTGTTCTATTCTGCACTTTCTACATTTGTCTGGACAGTAGTTCCTCCTTCCCTTTATATGTGGGCCTTTGTCCTGCCCTGCTCCAGTTCCTGGCTTTGTCCACAGTTGGTGTTCTATGTAGTTATAGGTATGCTGTGACTGGGGTAAGAGATTTGACACCACACACATGGTTACGGACTTCACACCTCTGACTGTAGCTGTTTCGCAGGTTGTCCAGCATTGTGCCCCATATGTCTGTTCTGGTCTTCAAACGGTTTGTGTTGTACTGTTATTTTAAGGCTACATGTTGCCCATACCTCTCAAACTCTTACAGCCAAAAATATGGACAGGGCCATGTATAATGAGGGGACACAGGCCCAAACATGGGGAAAAGATTTTAATATTGCTCTTATCAACTTAGACAGTTGGTAGAGTTGTTTTGTATTAGCATGCATTTTCTGATGGGTATGAAGCCTGCATCTCAACTGTCTGTCATTATTTTCTCACAGCAACCTTTATTGATTTGCTGATATTTTGCCAGAAAACTGCAATGTTATGACAAACAGAACAGATATATGAGGCATAAATGTGGAGATTCTGTGAAACACTGTACATTTATGATGTATGGATAGTGCCCACTGACTTGCAAGTACTGACACAGTTATGTGACAGTCTTTATACCCTGTGCTACACTGATTTGTTACAACCTGCTGTTCTACTAGCCACCATCTAGGTTACTTAGAGCTGTGTACTGTCCATATCTGTGACCCCTTGTCCCACACAGCTGTCAGTTGTTTGCAGATATCCTGGTAGCCCACTCTATTCCATACATATGCTATCACAGTCTACTACCCCATTCATTTGTTGTACGGAAGGGTGCCTTACCTTGTGCCTGCAGCAGTTGAGATAATAGTGCTTCAGGGCTGTCTCTGTCTGATGCGTACAGTACACAGCCAATACATGGTAAGGTACAGGTTCTGTGGTGTGGCTGGCCTCCTTTTTACTATGTATGTGAGTCAGACTGAACTGTCAGTCCCTAGGACCCCAGGTTGTCAGTGCATGTGCTATGCATTGCCTCTTTGCCAAGGCCAAAGCATACTGGGCATGCCTATGTCTGCCTACAGGGACAGGCTCAGGGGGTTCCTCCTCCAAGTCCCCTGTGGCTGTGGGGACCTTGGCACTGGTGGTGGGCTGTGTGTCCCTTCCCTGTGATGTTCCTGCCACAGCTGTTTCCACAGGATCATATTGTGTAGCATGGCACATACTGTGAACATGCGTGGACATGTGGCTGGAGAGTACTGCAGGGCTCCACCAGCTATATCAAGGCAGCAGAACTGTGACTTAAGCAGCCCAAACACATGCTTTATGATGTTCCTAGTTTGTGTGTGTGCCCCATTATGGCATTATTCAGTAGGTCTGTGTTCATTTCTGATGGGTGTCATCATCCATGGTTCCAGTGCATAGCCAGCATCCCCCAGTAGATGGCCATATGGGTCACCCCCCCCTAGCAAATATCTGGTATAGCTGTGAGATGTGCCAGATGTGGGAGTCGTGATAGCAGCCAGGGCTGCCAGCACACACATTTATGATAATGCCCTAGGCATTGCACATGACTTGCCAGTTCATGGAGTGATACCCCTTGCAGTTGACGTAGACCCCACCCTCTTCACCAGGTGGTGCCTTGATGTGCACATGAGTGCAGTCTATGCTACCCAGTACCTCATGGAAGTATGCTACATGGTGAAAGAGATGCATACTGCTGACCCTCTTCTCAAGGGTGCTCACTGGCATGTGCTTGCATGGAATCCAGGAACTGGTGGAGTACCCTGGATGCAGATGTCTGTGAGAAAGCCATTATGTCCCCAGTTGGTCTTTGAAAAGTACCTGTAGCTAATATTCTAAGGGTTACACATATCTTTGTTTCCACTGGGATGGGTTCCCCTCTGTTGGCCCTGGGTCTGAGTTGAGGGTAGCAGAGCTCAGTGAGTTCTTGGAGTATGTCCCTGTCCACCCTGTAGCAGTCTGCAATCGTCAGTTCATGTAGCCCCTAGAAGGTTATCTTGGGTCTGAACACTCTTCTCCTTCTCAGTCTGGGTCTATTCTCAGCATCAGCATCATCACTGACCTCAGCCTCTAGCACATACAGATGTAGCAAAGTAACAGCAGCCCCTATCATTTTGTCAGTTAAAATTCTAAAGTGTGCATTCCAATGGTGGAGAGTATGTGGGAAAATCAAATCGTAGGGTGTATGCATACTTTATAGTGGTATACTGCAGATGCAGCCCATGTGATTGGCTCATTGTGCTGCATTCCACCTGATAGGTATATCATTGGGGGTTTGAATGGGCCAGAGTCTGTTGAACTTGGTTTATAAGTCATTTCTACCTAATTGGCTTTCCCAGGCTATTTTCTTTTTTTTTTCATTTTTTTTCTAATTCTTCCACTGCTAAGCAGTGTAGCATGCCGCACAAAGATGTGGCACTAGTGTAAACAGTGCTCAGCAGTTATGACACTCTCCCAAGCACGGGCGTGCTCAGCATTTCTTAAACCAGGTAATACATGTGCCATGGGGCTAAACAAAGCTCAGCAGCATCAGACACACACCCTGCTTAGCTTTGCTTAGCTCAGTGCTAACAGGCGCCACTGAGCTCCAATCCGGTTAAACATATTGTGACACAGACCCTGTTGATGTCAGCTACCTGTTCCACTACTACCTATAGGGTTCTAGCCCTACCATGGGTTGTATCTGTGGACACTGTAGCCCTTTTTGCTATTCAGTAACCCCAGCTCATTTACATATAGCTAATTGAGTATACCTTGGTTACTTTACTACTCCAAGGCCTGCCTCTGTAGCAACCAGTGACACCTGCCATTGTAAGACTCTGCATGCTGGGCACCATAATGCTAATTTTTTGCAAATGTGTAATTTTCATTTTTTACACTTTTTATTTATTTATGTTTTTTTTGCCATAGCAGCATGTTTGCATGTTGCTGTGCGCCGCACAAATGCAATATATTTATTAAAAAAAATAATATTTTTTAATGATTTGCATTGCTTTTGAGACTCATTGGCCAGAGTTTTGGCTATTTGCATTCCTACAGCAACATAGCCACCCTTTTTTTTTGGGGGGGGGGTCTTTTAAATCCCGTTTAAATTTTACAGTCTGGTACACGGTTTCTAACCGCATACATTTCATACACCAACACAGCACCTACATGGTGCCTTTCTGCTTACTGTATTGCAAATCAACTGCATTTGCATGGATTTTATCAGCTTATAAGGTGATTTGCATTCCATGGACACTTCCATGTCTGCACACTCGTGCATGCCCCTCTGCCCTGTTTATCAGATCGCTCAGCAGCCATGTTCCATGTTGAGGCCATGCCACTATGCCTACACAGCAAATCACTCTGTGTAGGCTTTATTGAATTACCCCCAATATGTAAATGTTCTTTGCAAATATAATATTTGTTCTATATTATGCATAATATCCTTAATTCATTCATTTGATGTGGCATTATTGCTATAGATTTTCAAAATTGTTATTTTTGGCCAGCGCTGGATTTTTTTAAATTTTATTTTTCCAGTTTATTATTCTAATTTTTAATATGGATTTGCTGAAGGAAAAATAGAAATTCTATAACTTTAGGTTCTGTTATTTTTCTTGCCATATTGGAAAGAAAGTAATTATTAGCATTTACATCATCTCCTGGTACTGAACTAAGGTAAGCCAGAAAAGTGTCCTAATTTAGCTGGAACTATAAAAAACTAGGGAAACTGGAGTACTTGTTAAATGCAAATAAAAAGGTTTCTTTGGTGTGTTTTGGGTTATATATTCTGTTTGTATTTTAAAAATTATTAGTATTGACATATTTTGGATAAAGGCAGTGTGTTCTTTTCCACTTTATAGCCTATATCCATAGTATTTAACTAATGTTAAGAAAACAAAAGTAGCTTTACATTGCAGTAGTTGCATGTAAAGTAACATTCAGTTCAGACAAGATCATAATAATTAATCTGATCTTTTTTAAGATGGGTGTTACATTACATGCTTCCAATGAATGTTTGCAAGTTGATTTTTTGGTTTAACATCATATGCATGACTGGTAGATAGTCGCGCTATCATGTGCAAAAGGAGTGCTGCAACATTGAAAAATCACGAATGCAAATGTTGCAAAACACAAATGAGTGAATGTCAGTGTACATTTGCTCATTTGTGGGTTCGTAACATCCGCCACTGTAGTGCATCCTCAGAGTTAATATATACAATTGGTGGAGTTGTGGGGGGTGCAGCCCCCAATGTGAGAAGTGCAGGGAGTTGTGCCCCCATGCTAAACATGTCATGAGTGGCACAGGACGTTGAGGTACGTTTGAAAAAATGTCAACAATTCGAAGTCGAACTGTTGACATTTTTTTATTCGTTATTCTGCTGTTTTGTTAATGTTAATTTCAACATGTTTTTCGAGTAAGTGATTCCTCACACAAAACATTGTCGAAAATATGATAGTAAACCAATTTATTTTGTGTGGGGGTGTCATTAAAAATGACACTATGAGGAGAAACTGGTATGAGTTCTTAAATTGGTATGTTTTGCATGTACTCCAATTAAATGGGAGGCCGCTTGGGTTGGAAGTTGTATTACTCACATTTGTTGATTGTTGGAAGGTCTGTGCACAGATGCATGTTTTTTTAAGTGTATTGAGGCACTTGCCAGGAAATATCAGTTGGTAAGACTGTTTTTAATGTTTTTTGTTGTCCTACAAGTACATTCACTGCACAACTCCATGCCTTTTATAGTAGTACTGAAAAGCAGGAGGAAGTAGAATTGTAACATGTCACTCATCATTTCACAATGTTGTTTTGTTAACATATTAACAATTATTTGGGTTCATAGCAAGAAAGTTTAACATTATTCATGCTAATAAATCTAAACATTATTTTTTTTTGTTTAAAACTGTTGCTTCTTTGAGCATGTGTGTACCTACTGTGTACATATTTTGTGTCATTGTATCAGACACTTGTCAGAACAAGTTAGTTGGTAACATCTTTGGAAAATGATTTTTCAGTCGTAAATTAATTGCAAAATTGAAAGTGTGACATTGTGATACTGAAAACAAAGGGAAATTTATTTTGTATCCTAACCATTACTACTACCTCCCTGTTCTTTTCCCCACAGTTGTTAGTTATTGTATCTTGTTATGATATCGGGGATCTTTCAAAGAACTTAACTTTCCCTCTCTTGTATCTCTTGAAGTATCTCCTAAAAATCCCCCTGGCATGCCTCACTCTTCCCCTCCCCCCAACTTGTAGTTTGCCATAATTCAGTTTCATATGTACTTTGCCATTCTAAACTCCATAAGACCTCCCTCAAGTTACACCATGTTTACATTAACCCTTTCACCTGAACAACCCATTACCTGTACATATCTTCTAGTATCCTTTCCATTTGTCTTCCACCGAAACATTGATGGTTCTTTTTAAACCTATCTAAATTACCTTCCTTTCCATTCAGGTTAGAAGAAAGGCCTGCTACTTTTTTTCTCACTCTCCAAAAATAACCGTTTTCCAGTCTCTTCCTCCTCAGATCTTTGGAGAAAAATGCTATCAATACAGTAAGCACATCTGCCTACCATGTAATCTCTCTAGCTGAGAGTTTTAACTTCCACTTTCTTCACAGTGTCCCATATTACCTATTCATGCCACAGCTTCCAGCTGAACTTTGCAGTCCATATATCAAATGTTTGCAACCCTTTCTGTTACTCTCATTTTTTTATCTTCTTAAGCAAACTATATAGCATTTCATCCCTAATCTCTCTTAGTCCCAGTCATGCCATAACAGTTGCCCCTATATAACATACTTGTAAACCAGAGATCCTACCACAAATCCTGGTGTGAAAATCAAAATTTCTCTTTTGTTTTCTCAAATTTTCTTTACATCATCCACACCCATCAGCTAACATAAATACACTATTCCATTCCTTCCCTCTATTTAATGTCAATTCTACTTCCACTTCTCTTAAATACCAGTAAACTAGAAATGAGTCACAAACTATGAAAAAATAAAGGCACGGTCACTTTGTAGTCATACAATCGATGCCACTTATGTCCAAAATCTTTATTCTTGTAAAATGAGTGCTTTTGTCTTAAGATATGCTAGGACTTAATCAATTGACTTTTGTAAATGCAATGCCAATATTTAAAAGACTGAATTAAATCACATGGCAGCTATCCGCCAAAATTCTTAAAGTTGCAATGTATCAAATAGTAGTTATACTGTAATAAATAAATATAAAATATGTATGCAAAATACATTTAAAACACAAGTAACATGCACACTAAGCTTTAAAATCTATTCATACAATATTCTCTAGAAATCATCTGTGAGAAGCCTTTATTTTAACAAGCAATTTGGATGTGTGGATGGATTGGTTGTGACTCCATTAATTCCAGGAGCGCAGCTTGCATTCAAGTGTAACTGCCATGCAAGTTCCTTCCTTTCTAACAATAAATCCCAAGGCCCATCTCTCAGACTTCTGATTACCTGTTCAACAATCAGAAATTTAAAATAATGCTCAAGATGCATCATGGCATGTTTAGGTAAGGCATTAGAATTACTTTCATTCCTAATATCATATGAATGTTTGCATATCCTCTTTTTTGACATTCTTTCTGTTCTCCCAACGTAAAAGCATGTGTAGGACTGACAAAGGGCAATGTAAACAACCCATTTTGATAGACAGTTATACTTTCCTTTAATCCATATGAGCTGTTTATTAATGTTAAATGTATTACCAACCAAAATGTGCTTACAATAATTGCACCCCACACATTTACACATACCTCCATTTTTAGATGTAATCTCATGTTTTTCTATTGTTAAAAAAAAAAGATTTAAAACTAAGGCCTTTTCTAAAGACCATTAAAGGCAGTCTCTCAACTTCATTTTTACCTCAGTATTTTCATTAACCAAACTCCAATTCTTATTTAAAATGGCTGTAATAGTTACACTATCCATAGAATAGGTTGTAATGAAACTTCATTCATAACTAGAACTGGAGATCTGTGAAATGATGTTCTTGTGCTTATGTCAATATTCTCAACATATCCCTTTCACAAGATGGGGATAAAGTAGTTGGCCCTTCTCTTATTTATCACCTCATCAAGAGAATTGTCAATAAATGTCTCAGGATATCCTCTTTTTTTGGAACATGCTCTTAATCTTATTACATTCATCCAAGAATTCTTCAAAAACTGTGGTCATTTTTGCAGCATGAACAAGTTAACCTTTTAATACCACTTCATTTTGGATCATGGGGTGTGTACCAATAAAGTGCAAGGAGTTGGAGTATATGGATTTTCTAAATATTCTAGATAATACATTTCTTAAGTACAGAGGGAGTGGTGAGAGGGACACCACAGGAATTGATTATCTCGTACCTGAATATTATGCTAGTGAAAGATTATGAAAATAAGAGATTCTGAAAAGCAGATATCAGACTCAAACAACAGGATTTTCTGATCACAACAGCAAATGTGTATTCAAAGCCAAAATTCACATTTGGTTCAGGCAAGCGTGAGAAAGAGCTTTATTACACACATAAATATTGGTAGTGGAAACACAAAGATTTATAAAACTCAAAAAAAAATGAATATACAGTGTTTTCTCAAATGAATGAAATAATAAAGTAATCAAAACATTCCTTTGCAAATATATATGCTGCATTATGTATTTAATATTAAGACAAATAAAGAACATGATAAGCAAGCAGTAAAATATTTACAGGTTATAGTAACAGTACAATTAATTTACAATTTGCTAGTTTTTTATTACTGCTTAGTTTTCTTTCAGAATTGGTTATAAAGTAACAACTAAGTTTTGATCCTGGAGCTTTACCTTCTCTGATGATGGATATCCAGTGTTATTCCTGCCTCCAACTCACCTTCGCTTACATTACTCTCTAGGAGCTCAAACACTAAAAATGTTAACCTATGATAATTTTTTTCTAATATAATGTAGTTCAAGTGGGCATTAGAGACCATATTTCTTCTTCAGATCTCTGAATAATATTCATATATCCTCTCTTTGAGTCTTCTGTTACTCTTCCTTATATACAAAGTCATACAACTTTCAGAAGTGGCTAAACACACAGTATTCCTGATGCCGCAGTTTGCGTGCATGTATTCTTTGTTGATTGGGTTAGTCCTGCTAACACAGTAACTTTTTTTCAGGGGAAACCCACAATGGTATTTATACTACTAGGGAAAATTTGGCCATGGTATCAGAGAACTTTCCCTTTTCTTTTTGACAGGTGTTATGGGATCTTTGACATCCACTACCTCCAAATCAGGTAGATGAGGATTCAGTGTAACATTTCATTTGAAGGCAACATACTGAGGAGTACAGCCACTTTCTTATTCTGCACTGTCATACCAGTACTTGAAATAATCCATGAACCTGAGGTGGGAATCGAAGCCACTCATTCTGATTCTCCAGAACAAAAGGCAAGTGTATCTGTTATACTGTTGAGATTGGGTTACAGCCTAAAATATATTTTCCCCAAAAGTAGAAAATTTAAAGCTCACTTCATTAGTTGTATAACAGGAACAGCATCACTTAAAGCACTGATACATGCCCATATTTTGACTATTCTGTATTGTGTTCCAGGCATTGTCTGATAACACAGCTATGGTTTTACATTTATTGCCTGTTTAAAAGTGAAATATGCCATGGGATTAAGAAGCATTTCTGCCAAATGTAAGCCTTTTTATAACTGGCTATTGCTGTTTCTGATTCAGAGATGGCCTACCATAGTGTTTACCTTGATGAGGTGCAGCACCAGGGTTGGTGATCTCTCTCTCTCTCTCTCTCTCTCTCTTTCTTTCTTTCTCTCTCTCTCTCTCTCTCTCTCTCTCTCTCTCTCTCTCTGGTCTATTGCAAATGTAAATGAGGCATTTTGCAGGTGAGATGTATGATAATATGTCATATTCTCTCCCCCATAGAAATATCTACATTAACTGAAGTACACAGCCAAGTATTTCATAGAACCACTTGACTACATAAATCACTACTACCAGCAACATTAATTAATATGGCCAAAATATCATGTTCGCCCATTGCTTTCAGTGGGTGAGATCTTAATAGAGGAAAGTGCCAGGGAGTTTAGTGGGCAAATAGTACTGGGGATGTATATCTACAAGTGTGAGTGCATGCAGAGGTATGAGTGGTCTAAGATAACTGCGTATGTGTTTGTGTGTGCATGTCTGTGTTTGTGTACGTGTGTATGTGCATGTGTATATGTGTGCATGTGTGTATTTGCATGTGTGTGTGTGTGTGTGTGTGTGTGTGTGTGTGTGTGTGTGTGTGTGTGTGTGTGTGTGTGGATTACTGCATGCTAACAGCCCATGATACTAGATTATTGCATGCTAACAGCAAGCTAACAGCCCATGATTTTGGATTAGTCCATGATAACAGCCCATGATACTGGATTACTGCATGCTAACAGCCCATGATACTAGATTATTGCATGCTAACAGCCCATGATACTGGATTACTGCATGCTAACAGCCAATGATACTCGATTACTGCATGCTGACAGTCCATGATACTGGACTACTGCATGCTAACAGCATGATAATGGCCCATGATACTGGATTACTGCATGCTAACAGCTCAAGATACTGGATTACTGCATGGAGCTTGGTTGACATGTATTACCAACAATCAGTATCTGCAGAAATGTATGTCTTTCTTATCCCTGCAATGACCAAGGTATGTATATCACTTATCATCCTAGCTACATGGATCTACTGTACACTAATGGCACACATGTTCTTTTTGTCACAGAAATCTTCCTGTAGAATATTGAACAAGTTCCTTGAAGTTATACAGGTACATATGTGCATTCATAAGTACTAGGCTAGCTGCTCTTGTGGGCCATTTCAAGCCTAACCAGTTTTACTTTCAAAGGTGAGAATGAAACCCTACACTTTGTGCATGTTAGGTAAACAATGAGTACAGATTCATGTTTAGACTCCTAGCATTTAGCGGCATGGACTTTAATTTGTGATGTGCTGACAGCTGTATATTGGTAGTGTTAACCTCATCACTTCTCCTAAAAAAGACAGTATGGGTGTGGCAAGAACCATTGCCAGATGCATGAAGGCCAGTTGAGACAGATGGAGTCCATCTCTGGCAAAGCATCTTGGTCTGTTGATCATATCATCCCAGGGTCTCTTGTACTGTATCCCCCTGGAATGGCACAGGATAACAAGTCAATTGTTAAGGTCAATTATTTCCTGACTGAATTTCAGCATCATTATTGGTGACAGCAGAATGCTGCCTACGGCTAGGGACATACCTTCCTGGGACACATAATCAGTGTGCTCAATCATGTTGTACTGCATATAGTCCAGGGAGATATGTGTCAGATCAGGCACACCAACATGGACTGTGACATACTCATGACAGTACCTGTTGTTGAGAGACAGCAGTGCATATGTGATATGGCAGAGTCTGGCACCTGGCAGACAAGTAACTGTGATCTTCCCCATATATAGCCTGGTAAGAGGCATATCTGTGTGTCTCACAATGGAGTTTCCTATGACTAATATTTATTTATTTATTTATTTATTTATTTGACATTTGTTGATCAGGTTAGTCCATCTGAGCTTGCACCCTTTTTCAGTGGAGGCCCGGGGAGAAAATCTCTAAAGAACTATGTTTTATTTATGATGATGCCTTCATTTCTGTGGGACAAAGGTGTGTGGCTATGTGTGGTATGTGCTGTGGAGGGCTGTGGTGTTCACATATGCCTTTGGCTTAGAGGTTTCCTTTGTTAGTGGAGAGGATATGTATGTTGAGGACCTCTGCATATGTGGGTGTGTGATGTGTAGGTGTCGGTGGTGTGTGAGCTGTGCTAATTGTGTTGACAACCTGTTCAGTGCCAGATATGTGGCCTTGACAGGGAGAGAGCATGGACTTTAGGTTCCTAATGTCATTGCATCTCTCACACATTGTGTTCCTTGGTGGTGTTTGTAGATGGTTGTCTGTGTACATGAGGCAGTTGCTACACTGTGCCAGGATGTCCATGTCAAAAAGATTGGCAGGGGAAACTGCAGGACATTGTGCAGCCATATATTCCAAAATCTGAGGGATAAAGGCCAGGGAGACCTAAGGGTAGGGCCTACAGCCCAGGTGCTTAAAACAGAAGTAGGAGGCTGACACCACTGCATACAAAGTAGACAGGCAATAAACAAGCAGTAATAGGTGCAACAGGAAATGCAGTGGCACACCTAAAAGAACATGTAGCAAGTAGCAGGAAATAGCAAGAGCAGCAGGGCAACACATCATGTATTAGCACTATGTTGCTGATAGCCACATACTTAATGTGGTGATAGATGGCGGGGTATGATATGAGAGCGGAGGATAGTGCTGGGAAATGTGGATGTGTGGGGTGTGTACATTATGGAGAGCAATGTATGTGGTCCTGTGATGTGTGCTCCTCTTCTTGTCTTTCAGGACTGATGTACCAATGTAGGAACCCACCATTTTCAGATGCGCAGAATGCTGCCATGGTTGATGGACTGAGACTCCATCCACAGATCCTGCTGTCTTGGAGTTGCCATAATCAGCAACAATGTGCTGCACTGTGGGCAGACCTCATGGCATCTGGGAATCATGTTGAGAAACTGGAAATGAGCTATTAGCAGGATCAACACTGTGTCTGAGACATGATATATAATGCACAGCAAAGGGCAGCAGCTGTAGCCAGGGACCATGCTGGCACCAGTGGAGGGCCTGCAGCACTACAACCACTCTTGGCCACAGAGGAGTTCCATGAAAACCTGGGTCCAGCTACCAGCTCACAAAGATCCATCACACTATATATCCTAGAGGTGGCTGTCACAGCTTCCACAGTGGAGGAGTGTCCAGTTAAGCCTCCTGTGGTCATCACATTAATACTGTAGCAGTCATAGTGGCAGCCTCTGCATACCTGTACATGGATGTCAGGTTATTCTGTATTTTTGGAGTGGGGGTTGTAATACACACATGTGCACACATATTGAGAATGTCAGCAATTCGTACTGTACATGTTGATATATGCACATATTATCCTGTACCAATGCCACATTTGTGTCTCCTGACAATACTTCTCCCCCAGAATTCCATAGGTATGTCTAGTGTGGCTGGAGTCCATCATCCTGTAGCCAGTGAGTGTGCAACTGTATTGTTATGGCTCTTATATACCCTAGGCTTGTTAAGGGGTGCCAGTTTGCCATGGACACAACTGTTAAGCTTAGCCATATTGCAGTACTTGTATGTTGAGTTGTGGAGGGGTTCATTGCAGTGCATTACATTGGAAATCACAGTAGCATATTTGCAGCAGCTGTAACATATTCACACATAGTTTTGTGAAGGTATAGGCAGCCTTCTGTAAAGGGGGGCATTGGTATGGTGGAAAAGGGTACACTGTGTTAAAAGTGAAGGTCCATCACATACACTGACATGTCACTTGTCTCAGATGTGTATAGTACTAGCAACATTAACTGCACATAGCTGCACTGCATTTGTTAAGGGCTTGTCTTGTCTGTGTCTATTGTAGTCTGCTTGTGTGTTGTGCATGGGATCAGTAATAAGGTGTGGTACGTATAATGCAGTTGTGGCATCTCACCTGTATGTGTGTGTGTAAAGTAGCAGATATAATAGTACAGGAATTAATGTAGTCATGTTGTCTACCTCCTCACAGGTAACCATGAGAGTTGGAGTGTGTCCACCTCACAACCTGATGTCAGTGTCTCATTAGACTCTGACGATGGTGATGGCCATAGTGAGCTACAGGTGGAGTTGTTTGGGGCTATATCTGTCCCATGTGTTGACATCCCACTTACTCCCCCAATGTCCCCACACACAGTCAGTATACCCACACATACCCAGTCTCCTGCGCCCACAGATATTGGACAGTCTGAGGGGGGTGGCATTGAACAGGAGAGTGTGGCGACTATGGCATCTGTGACTGTAGACAGTAGCCATTGCCAGGGAGTTGATGAGGTTCCACACAGGCAGATTGACAGGGGTACTCAAAGGACTGATGGCCATCCACCATCTGTCAGAGGTGTCACAGCATGTGTCACCCGACGCATGTTTTGGTCCATCCTGAAGGCACAGGCATGTTCTGAACACAACACCAGATGGATGCTCAGGATCATGGGTGTATCACTATCTAGCATCCATGACTCCATCTAAACTCAAACAGCAGACTAGGAAAACCAAAAAGACAGGAGCAGTCAACTTTCGCCAAAAAGACAATATAGCCACAGGATGAACGAAATCTTTATTAGTGAAGCGCTTTTCGTCTGCTTGAGAAGCAGACTTCTTCAGACATCTGTCTGAAGAAGTCTGCTTCTCAAGCAGACAAAAAGCGCTTCACTAATAAAGATTTCGTTCGTCCTGTGGCTATATTGTCTTTTTGGCGAAAGTTGATTGCTCCTGTCCTTTTGGTTATCCATGACTCCATCCACAGTATTGGTGATGCCCTACATAATTTCATCTATGTAGTGGATAGACGGTGGGGTGAGACATTGTCACTTCTTAATCATGCAATGTCTGTGCTGGAAATATGGTGGGAGTAGTGCATCAGACACATGGATGTAGGTCAGCAACAACATCAGCTGAGAGCGCACATGGCCATGCACAGTCACAGTCCTGTAGTGGCAGTACCACCACCACTACCAAAGGTGGGGTGCTGCACACACCACAACGTGGCCGGCCATGGGCATGTTGTCCTGGGCAGTCCTGTGAGAGACAAGGACCCAGCAGACACTAGTCACCATCAGCAAGTAGTACCATATCTGTCCTTGCACATGGTGGTCCCAGTGCCACTCTTGGTGGAACCAGTTTCCAGGTTGGTGGCCAGAGACAGTGAACTGTACATTTGGCCATGTAAGGGCCACAGCTGTCCAATATACCCTCGTGTAGGGCTAGCATGTGCCTTGAATATGTGCACATGCATTGACTGTGTACATGCACACACTCACACATCACTGTCACATGCAGGTCACCAAATACACACAGCTTCTCTCCATGGCCCAGCTGACCTGCACCCCTCCAGACACACACACATGCCATTAACTGTAAGGCACAGCCTAGGCCTCTGACAACCCCACACCACACCCAGTGCATATGATGATACCTGTGTCACATCCCTCTCATCCATACCATGATGCATGGATATGCTAATATGCGTCTGATGCACAGGGTGACTATAGTACAGTTACTGACAGTTAGTAGTGTTATGCCCTGTAAGGTGGTGTCTGCTGGCATGTGGCATAAGTACATATCACAGAGTATGTATCTTTGTTCCATGATGCTGCATTGGTGTTAGTATTGCTGACCTACCGTTGTCTCCCAGACCTTTTCTGTTTCTGTTCCAGGTGTCGGTGTGTCTATGCCGTGGGTACCTGCTGCCAATACAGCAGCTCAGGATGGCATGGTGGCAACGTAGGAATGTGAGGTCACCAAGGTACGGCTGTACATGTGCACATTTCCTAGGTGCATATATGTAGAACAGTGTGTCAGGGACAATAGGGGCAGACAGCATGCATACCCCTTGACACAGCATGCTACTCTTGATACCTGCCACCTGGGAATTCAGTAGGATCATAGAGTCATAGGATCATAGAAGCTACTACAGTAATGGCCCTGGGTCCCTTACAAGCATAGCCATTAGTTTATGCCCAACAGAATCATCAAACAGCACCTGTTGCCCCTGTCATTGTGGGACAAAGGTTGGGACCCCTGGGACAGATTCATGGTATCCCATCCACTCATCACAGTTGCACTTGATGAGGGCATGCATGGTACTCTGTTTGACATGTATTGGAAGTGCATTCCTGAGACAGGGCAGCCTCTGGGAGACAAATTTGTCTGTCTGGCAGGTTTTGTTGATGTTGCATATCAGATTCAGGCCTGTTGTGCTGGTAATACACAAGGAATTAGACTCACATATATGGGGCAGTTGTTGAAGGGCAGGGTCCAACATTGGCTTGTAGGCATGCCACAGCCCACCTCTGGGCAACCTGTATGATACCAAGTGGGGCATTACCAATTAGAGGCTGTCTGCATGGGACAACTGGTGGAGGCCATGGATTACCTTTGTGGGTATTACCATGTCCTTTCCAGTTTGTGTAGACATTTGGATAGGTATATATCAAATGGGCCATTGTACTAAATTATTGTTCCACTGACTGAGGATTACACAGAGGTAATGTTCATCTTTTTTCTGGATGGACTCCCTTTACCTATGAGTTGAGCCATATACATGGCGTTTCTGACCACTGCACCTACATGATGGTTGAATGCAACATTGTTATTAAACCGAGTACCCAGGTCTCTCAACACAGGTTGTGTTTATGGGGTTGCCAATTATGTGACAAACAGCTGGGCTGTGTCCTTGCCATGTGGTATGATGGTACTGTTTCCTGGATTTAGCTTGGGGCCAGGACCTTGGCACCAGTCTGTACCCAATGTAAGATCATGTTGCAGTGTGTTCACATCATTTGGTAGGTCAATGACAGGCAGCACAGAGCTTACAGTCACCACAGCCTTAGGCAGGACCTACAAATGTGAGTGATGGTAGATAGCATTCATGCCTAGGTACATGTGGGTTATTTAGGGGCAGCGGCTACTCACAAGGCCTTGACATGTATAAATATTGCACACACATAGGAAACATAGAATAGGGTTGCCAATTTAACAAATACCCAGTGTGAGACACTTATTGTATTATTGTGAGAGTTGGCAGGACAAACCATACCCACAGCAAGTGCAAAGGACAGGACTTCTCTTAGTCTGCCAATATGACATCTTATTTTTGTAATATTTCTCTAGATTATGCTATGTCTCAGAACAGGCAAGCATTTCTGATGTAAAATGACTGCTTTATGCAACTATTACATACATGTAGGAAATGTCTGTTGTCCTACACTCTTGGGACCTTTGTATTGTTTTAGTTGTTTTCACAGGACACACCTGGCCAAACATGGCTACAACTTGCAGAGTGGGACAGGTGTTGGCCCTAACACAGTCACAGTGTAGCAAGGGGATATACGTACACACACACACACACACACACACACACACACACACACACACACACACACACACACACACACACACACACACACTCATGAACCACCTTTGTTGAGAGTAGAACTCCCACCTGTCCATTAATACATGCTATAGTGCTACACACATATCACATGCACCACAGAGATTATATATTTTTATAGTGTTGGACACTACTATTCAGGTGGATGACATCTGCAGGTGCTGGAAAGATTGCCACTGGGGTGGTGGTTGACATCAGTAGGCTCTGCATAGGTTGGCAATGGGGGATTAACATAGTGGAACAACCCTCAAAATGGCATAACCATCTCACACACACACAAACACACACACACACACACACACACACACACACACACACACACACACACACACACACACACACACACACACACTCACTGAGTTGCCATTGCTGGGATTAGAACCACTACCTATTTAGCTATATACACTATACAGCTACATAGTTATTGCATGCACCACGGAGCTTATGCATTTGGATAGTGTCTGCCACTGCTGTTGGGGTGGATGTTATCAGTAGCTGCTGACAGGGAGGCCACTCTTGTGCAGGACACTAGTCACAGGGCCATAAAATGACTGACCATTGCATAGACATAGGCCTGTTGGGTGTGTGCATTCAGCTGTAGGTGGAAAATATACATAAACACACGCATATAATGTGGCTGATGTGAGATTTGAACCCCTGCCTATCTACTATTACATGCTACAGCTCACCGTACTATTTGCATACATCACTGATTACAATTGGTGTATGAGTGACTGCAGCACTTCATCACTATATGTCCTTCTGGCTCTCTCTCTCTCTCTCCCCCCTCTCTGTCTCTCTCCCCATCTGTCTGCCTCTCTATATATGATATATAAATATGTTACCTATATAAATGTATCTATATTAAACTCAACAGATCCAGATATATCTTATATGTGCCACATGCGGATACATAAGGGTAATCATGTCTGTTGGGGATAGGGAGAGACAGTTAAGGTATCCATAGCTGTCTGTATGCACAGAGATATATGGACATCACAGTTATATTTTCAGATGTGGGTTCAGACATGGGCTGAAATTAGCTAAGTGCAGGAGCATGCCAGTATGACCATCAGTACTTACAATGGGACTCCAGGCCAGACCTACCCATACTCCTGTCCAGGATTTTGTGTGCTGCACCCAATTATCTGCTGGACCTGATTAAACAGCCCAGCACCTCCCTGATATAATGCCTGAGGGATTTCCTGGCTGTGTGTTGCCTGTAATATCTGACCCGTATCTAGGCTGTGTACAGAGTGTATTGGACTGAAGTGAGTTTTGCATAATATGTCTGGTACATTTTACATAGCACTGTGGTTTCTTGGTATGTCAGTGGCAGATCATTATAGATTGATGTGAGGAACCATTGACACACATTTCGGTTAGTGTCTCCGTACACTGAAGGAAACCCATGCTACTGCACAAACTGTTCTATTCTGCACTTTCTACATTTGTCTGGACAGTAGTTCCTCCTTCCATTTATATGTGGGCCTTTGTCCTGCCCTGCTCCAGTTCCTGGCTTTGTCCACAGTTGGTGTTCTATGTAGTTATAGGTATGCTGTGACTGGGGTAAGAAATGTGACACCACACACATGGTTACGGACTTCACACCTCTGACTGTAGCTGTTTCACAGGTTGTCTAGCATTGTGCCCCATATGTCTGTTCTGGTCTTCAAAAGGTTTGTGTTGTACTGTTATTTTAAGGCTACATGTTGCCCATACCTCTCAAACTCTTACAGCCAAAAATCTGGACAGGGCCATATATAATGAGGGAACACAGGCCCAAACATGGGGAAAAGATTTTAATATTGCTCTTATCAACTTAGACAGTTGGTAGAGTTGTTTTGTATTAGCATGCATTTTCTGATGGGTATGAAGTCTGCATCGCAACTGTCTGTCATTATTTTCTCAAAGCAACCTTTATTGATTTGCTGATATTTTGCCAGAAAACTGCAATGTTATGACAAACAGAACAGATATATGAGGCATAAATGTGGACATTCTGTGAAACACTGTATATTTATGATGTATGGATAGTGCCCACTGACTTGTAAGTACTGACACAGTTATGTGACAGCCTTTATACCCTGTGCTACACTGATTTGTTACAACCTGCTGTTCTACTAGCCACCATCTAGGTTACTTAGAGCTGTGTACTGTCCATATCTGTGACCCCCCTGTCCCACACAGCTGTCAGTTGTTTGCAGATATCCTGGTAGCCCACTCTATTCCATACATATGCTATCACAGTCTACTACCCCATTCATTTGTTGTAAGGAAGGATGCCTTACCTTGTGCCTGCAGCAGTTGAGATAATAGTGCTTCAGGGCTGTCTCTGTCTGATGCGTACAGTACACAGCCAATACATGGTAAGGTACAGGTTGTGTGGTGTGGCTGGCCTCCTTTTTACTATGTATGTGAGTCAGACTGAAGTGTCAGTCCCTAGGACCCCAGGTTGTCAGTGCATGTGCTATGCATTGCCTCTTTGCCAAGGCCAAAGCATACTGGGCATGCCTATGTCTGCCTACAGGGACAGGCTCAGGGGGTTTCTCCTCCAAGTCCCTTGTGGCTGTGGGGACCTTGGCACTGGTGGTGGGCTGTGTGTCCCTTCCCTGTGATGTTCCTGCCACAGCTGTTTCCACAGGATCATATTGTGTAGCATGGCACATACTGTGAACATGCGTGGACATGTGGCTGGAGAGTACTGCAGGGGTCCACCAGCTATATCAAGGCAGCAGAACTCTGACTTAAGCAGCCCAAACACGTGCTTTATGATGTTCCTAGTTTGTGTGTGTGCCCCATTATGGCATTATTCAGTAGGTCTGTGTTCATTTCTGATGGGTGTCATCATCCATGGTTCAGCCAGCATCCCCCAGTAGATGGCCATATGGGTCACCCCCCCTAGCAAATGTCTGGTATAGCTGTGAGATGTGCCAGATGTGGGAGTCGTGATAGCAGCCAGGGCTGCCAGCACACACATTTATGACAATGCCCTAGGCATTGCACATGACTTGCCAGTTCATGTAGTGATACCCCTTGAAGTTGACGTAGACCCAACCCTCTTCACCAGGTGGTGCCTTGATGTGCACATGAGTGCAGTCTATGCTACCCAGTACCTCATGGAAGTATGCTACATGGTGAAAGAGATGCATACTGCTGACCCTCTTCTCAAGGGTGCTCACTGGCATGTGCTTGCATGGAATCCAGGAACTGGTGGAGTACCCTGGATGCAGATGTCTGTGAGAAAGCCATTATGTCCCCAGTTGGTCTTTGAAAAGTACCTGTAGCTAATATTCTAAGGGTTACACATATCTTTGTTTCCACTGGGATGGGTTCCCCTCTGTTGGCCCTGGGTCTGAGTTGAGGGTGGCAGAGCTCAGTGAGTTCTTGTAGTATGTCCCTGTCCACCCTACAGCAGTCTGCAATCGTCAGCTCATGTAGCCCCTAGAAGGTTATCCTGGGCCTGAAAACTCTTCTCCTTCTCAGTCTGGGTCTATTGTCAGCATCAGCATCATCACTGACCTCAGCCTCTAGCACATACAGATGTTGCAAAGTAACAGCAGCCCCTATCATTTTGTCAGTTAAAATTCCAAAGTGTGCATTCCAATGGTGGAGAGTATGTGGGAAAATCAAATTGTAGGGTGTATGCATACTTTATAGTGGTATACTGCAGATGCAGCCCATGTGATTGGCTCATTGTGCTGCATTCCACCTGATAGGTATATCATTGGGGGTTTGAATGGGCCAGAGTCTGTTGAACTTGGTTTATAAGTCATTTCTACCTAATTGGCTTTCCCAGGCTATTTTCTTTTTTTTTCTTTTTTTTTCTAATTCTTCCACTGCTAAGCAGTGTAGCATTCCGCACAAAGATGTGGCACTAGTGTAAACAGTGCTCAGCAATTATGACACTCTCCCAAGCATGGGCATGCTCAGCATTTCTTAAACCAGGTAATACATGTGCCATGGGGCTAAACAAAGCTCAGCAGCATCAGACACACACCCTGCTTAGCTTTGCTTAGCTCAGTGCTAACAGGCACCACTGAGCTCCAATCCGGTTAAACATATTGTGACACAGACCCTTTTGATGTCAGCTACCTGTTCCACTAATACCTATAGGGTTCTAGCCCTACCATGGGTTGTATCTGTGGACACTGTAGCCCTTTTTGCTATTCAGTAACCCCAGCTCATTTACATATAGCTAATTGAGTATACCTTGGTTACTTCACTACTCCAAGGCCTGCCTCCGTAGCAACCAGTGACACCTGCCATTGTAAGACTCTGCATGCTGGGCACCATAATGCAAATTTTTTGCAAATGTGTAATTTTCATTTTTTACACTTTTTATTTATTTATGTTTTTTTTGCCATAGCAGCATGTTTGCATGTTGCTGTGCGCCGCACAAATGCAATATATTTATTTAAAAAAATAATATTTTTTAATGATCTGCATTGCTTTTTAGACTCACTGGCCAGAGTTTTGGCCATTTGCATTCCTACAGCAACATATCCACCCTTTTTTTTTGGGGGGGGGGTCTTTTAAATCCCCTGTTTAAATTTTACAGTCTGGTACACAGTTTCTAACCGCGTACATTTCATACACCAACACAGCACCTACATGGTGCCTTTCTGCCTACTGTATTGCAAATCAACCGCATTTGCATGGATTTTATCAGCTTATAAGGTGATTTGCATTCCATGGACACTTTCATGTCTGCACACTCGTGCATGCCCCTCTGCCCTGTTTATCAGATCGCTCAGCAGCCATGTTCCATGTTGGGGCCATGCCACTATGCCTACACAGCAAATCACTCTGTGTAGGCTTTATTGAATTACCCCCAATATGTAAATGTTCTTTGAAAATATAATATTTGTTCTATATTATGCATAATATCCTTAATTCATTCATTTGATGTGGCATTATTGCTATAGATTTTCAAAATTGTTATTTTTGGCCAGCGCTGGATTTTTTTAAATTTTATTTTGCCAGTTTATTATTCTAATTTTTAATATGGATTTCCTGAAGGAAAAATAGAAATTCTATAAATTTTGGTTCTGTTATTTTTCTTGCCATATTGGAAAGGAAGTAATTATTAGCATTTACATCATCTCCTGGTACTGAACTAAGGTAAGCCAGAAAAATGTCCTAATTTAGCTGGAACTATAAAATACTGGGGAAACTGGAGTACTTGTTAAATGCAAATAAAAAGACTTCTTTGGTGTGTTTTGGGTTATATATTCTGTTTGTATTTTAAAAATTATTAGTATTGACATATTTTGGATAAAGGCAGTGTGTTCTTTTCCACTTTATAGCCTATATCCATAGTATTTAACTAATGTTAAGAAAACAAAAGTAGCTTTACATTGCAGTAGTTGTATGTAAAGTAATATTCAGTTCAGACAAGATCATAATAATTAATCTGATCTTTTTTAAGATGGGTGTTACATTACATGCTTCCAATGAATGTTTACAAGTTGATTTTTTGGATTAACATCATATGCATGACCGGTGGATAGTCGAGCTATCATGTGCAAAATGAGTGCTGCAACATTGAAAAATCACGAATGCAAATGTTGCGAAACACAAATGAGTGAATGTCAGTGTACATTTGCTCATTTGTGGGTTCGTAACATCCGCCACTGTAGTGCATCCTCAGAGTTAATATATACAATTGGTGGAGTTGTGGGGGGTGCAGCCCCCAATGTGAGGAGTGCAGGGAGTTGTGCCCTCATGCTAAACATGTCGTGAGTGGCACAGGACGTTGAGGTACGTTTGAAAAAATGTCAACGATTCGAAGTCGAACTGTTGACATTTTTTTATTCGTTATTCTGCTGTTTTGTTAATGTTAATTTCAACATGTTTTTCGAGTAAGTGATTCCTCACACAAAACATTGTCGAAAATATGATAGTAAACCAATTTATTTTGTGTGGGGGTGTCATTAAAAATGACACTATGAGGAGAAACTGGTATGAGTTCTTAAACTGGTATGTTTTGCATGTACTCCAATTAAATGGGAGGCCGCTTGGGTTGAAAGTTGTATTACTCACATTTGTTGATTGTTGGAAGGTCTGTGCACAGATGCATGTTTTTTTAAGTGTATTGAGGCACTTGCCAGGAAATGTCAGTTGGTAAGACTGTTTTTAATGTATTTTGCTGTCCTACAAGTACATTCGCTGCACAACTCCATGCCTGTTATAGTAGTACTGAAAAGCAGGAGGAAGTAGAATTGTAACATGTCACATCATTTCACAATGTTGTTTTGTTAACATATTAACAATTATTTGGGTTCATAGCAAGAAAGTTTAACATTATTCATGCTAATAAATCTAAACATTATTTTTTTTTGTTTAAAACTGTTGCTTCTTTGAGCATGTGTGTACCTACTGTGTACATATTTTGTGTCATTGTATCAGACACTTGTCAGAACAAGTTAGTTGGTAACATCTTTGGAAAATGATTTTTCAGTCGTAAATTAATTGCAAAATTGAAAGTGTGACATTGTGATACTGAAAACAAAGGGAAATTTATTTTGTATCCTAACCATTACTACTACCTCCCCTGTTCCTTTTCCCCACAGTTGTTAGTTATTGTATCTTGTTATGATATCGGGGATCTTTCAAAGAACTTAACTTTCCCTCTCTTGTATCTCTTGAAGTATCTCCTAAAAATCCCCCTGGCATGCCTCACTCTTCCCCTCCCCCCAACTTGTAGTTTGCCATAATTCAGTTTCATATGTACTTTGCCATTCTAAACTCCATAAGACCTCCCTCAAGTTACACCATGTTTACATTAACCCTTTCACCTGAACAACCCATTACCTGTACATATCTTCTAGTATCCTTTCCATTTGTCTTCCACCGAAACATTTATGGTTCTTTTTAAACCTGTCTAAATTACCTTCCTTTCCATTCAGGTTAGAAGAAAGGCCTGCTACTTTTTTTCTCACTCTCCAAAAATAACCGTTTTCCAGTCTCTTCCTCCTCAGATCTTTGGAGAAAAATGCTATCAATACAGTAAGCACATCTGCCTACCATGCAATCTCTCTAGCTGAGAGTTTTAACTTCCACTTTCTTCACAGTATCCCATATTACCTATTCATGCCACAGCTTCCAGCTGAACTGTGCAGTCCATATATCAAATGTTTGCAACCCTTTCTGTTACTCTCATTTTTTTATCTTCTTAAGCAAACTATATAGCATTTCATCCCTAATCTCTCTTAGTCCCAGTCATGCCATAACAGTTGCCCCTATATAACATACTTGTAAACCAGAGATCCTACCACAAATCCTGGTGTGAAAATCAAAATTTCTCTTTGGTTTTCTCAAATTTTCTTTGCATCATCCACACCCATCAGCTAACATAAATACACTATTCCATTCCTTCCCTCTATTTAATGTCAATTCTACTTCCATTTCTCTTAAATACCAGTAAATTAGAAATGAGTCACAAACTATGAAAAAATAAAGGCACGGTCACTTTGTAGTCATACAATCGATGCCACTTATGTCCAAAATCTTTATTCTTGTAAAATGAGTGCTTTTGTCTTAAGATATGCTAGGACTTAATCAGTTGACTTTTGCAAATGCAATGCCAATATTTAAAAGACTGAATTAAATCACATGGCAGCTATCCGCCAAAATTCTTAAAGTTGCAATGTATCAAATAATAGTTATACTGTAATAAATAAATATAAAATATGTATGCAAAATACATTTAAAACACAAGTAACATGCACACCAAGCTTTAAAATCTATTCATACAATATTCTCTAGAATTCATCTGTGAGAAGCCTTTATTTTAACAAGCAATTTGGATGTGTGGATGGATTGGTTGTGACTCCATTAATTCCAGGAGCGCAGCTTGCATTCAAGTGTAACTGCCATGCAAGTTCCTTCCTTTCTAACAATAAATCCCAAGGCCCATCTCTCAGACTTCTGATTACCTGTTCAACAATCAGAAATTTAAAATAATGCTCAAGATGCATCATGGCATGTTTAGGTAAGGCATTAGAATTACTTTCATTCCTAATATCATATGAATGTTTGCATATCCTCTTTTTTGACATTCTTTCTGTTCTCCCAACATAAAAACATGTGTAGGACTGACAAAGGGCAATGTAAACAACCCATTTTGATAAACAATTATACTTTCCTTTAATCCATATGAGCTGTTTATTAATGTTAAATGTATTACCAACCAAAATGTGCTTACAATAATTGTACCCCCCACATTTATACATACCCCCATTTTTAGATGTAATCTCATGTTTTTCTATTGTTTAAAAAAAAAGATTTAAAACTAAGGCCTTTTCTAAAGACCATTAAAGGCAGTCTCTCAACTTCATTTTTACCTCAGTATTTTCATTAACCAAACTCCAATACTTATTTAAAATGGCTGTAATAGTTTCACTATCCATAGAATAGGTTGCAATGAAACTTCATTCATAACTAGAACTGGAGATCTGTGAAATGATGTTCTTGTGCTTATGTCAATATTCTCAACATATCCCTTTCACAAGATGGGAGTAAAGTAGTTGGCCCTTCTCTTATTTATCACCTCATCAAGAGAATTGTCAATAAATGCCTCAGGATATCCTCTTTTTTTGGAACATGCTCTTAATCTTATTACATTCATCCAAGAATTCTTCAAAAACTGTGGTCATTTTTGCAGCATGAACAAGTTAACCTTTTAATACCACTTCATTTTGGATCATGGGGTGTGTACCAATAAAGTGCAAGGAGTTGGAGTATATGGATTTTCTAAATATTCTAGATAATACATTTCTTAAGTACAGAGGGAGTGGTGAGAGGGACAGCACAGGAATTGATTATCTCGTACCTGGATATTATGCTAGTGAAAGATTATGAAAATAAGAGATTCTGAAAAGCAGATATCAGACTCAAACAACAGGATTTTCTGATCACAACAGCAAATGTGTATTCAAAGCCAAAATTCACATTTGGTTCAGGCAAGCGTGAGAAAGAGCTTTATTACACATATAAATATTGGTAGTAGAAACACAAAGATTTATAAAACTCAAAAAAATGAATATACAGTGTTTTCTCAGATGAATGAAATAATAAAGTAATCAAAACATTCCTTTGCAAATATATATGCTGCATTATGTATTTAATATTAAGACAAATAAAGAACATTATAAGCAAGCAATAAAATATTTACAGGTTATAGTAACAGTACAATTAATTTACAATTTGCTAGTTTTTTATTACTGCTTAGTTTTCTTTCAGAATTGGTTATAAAGTAACTACTAAGTTTTGATCCTGGAGCTTTACCTTCTCTGATGATGGATATCCAGTGTTATTCCTGTCTCCAACTCACCTTCGCTTACATTACTCTCCAAGAGCTCAAACACTAAAAATGTTAACCTATGATAATTTTTTTCTAATATAATGTAGTTCAAGTGGGCATTAGAGACCATATTTCTTCTTCAGATCTCTGAATAATATTCATATATCCTCTCTTTGAGTCTTCTGTTACTCTTCCTTATATACAAAGTCATACAACTTTCAGAAGTGGCTAAACACGCAGTATTCCTGATGCCGCAGTTTGCGTGCATGTATTCTTTGTTGACTGGGTTAGTCCTGCTAACACAGTAACTTTTTTTCAGGGGAAACCCACAATGGTATTTATACTACTAGGGAAAATTTGGCCATGGTATCAGAGAACTTTCCCTTTTCTTTTTGACAGGTGTTATGGGATCTTTGACATCCACTACCTCCAAATCAGGTAGATGAGGATTCAGTGTAACATCTCATTTGAAGGCAACATACTGAGGAGTACAGCCACTTTCTTATTCTGCACTGTCATACCAGTACTGGAAATAATCCATGAACCTGAGGTGGGAATCGAAGCCACTCATTCTGATTCTCCAGAACAAAAGGCAAGTGTATCTGTTATGCTGTTGACATTGGGTTACAGCCTAAAATATATTTTCCCCAAAAGTAGAAAATTTAAAGCTCACTTCATTAGTTGTATAACAGGAACAGCATCACTTAAAGCACTGATACATGGCCATATTTTGACTATTCTGTATTGTGTTCCAGGCATTGTCTGATAACACAGCTATGGTTTTACATTTATTGCCTGTTTAAAAGTGAAATATGTCATGGGATTAAGAAGCATTCGTGCCAAATGTAAGCCCTTTTTATAACTGGCTATAGCTGTTTCTGATTCAGAGATGGCCTACCATAGTGTTTACCTTGATGAGGTGCAGCACCAGGGTTGGTGATCTCTCTCTCTCTCTCTCTCTCTCTCTCTCTCTCTCTCTCCCTCTCTCTCTCTCTGGTCTATTGCAAATGTAAATGAGGCATTTTGCAGGTGAGATGTATGATAATATGTCATATTCTCTCCCCCATAGAAATATCTACAGTAACTGAAGTACACAGCCAAGTATTTCATAGAACCACTTGACTACATAAATCACTACTACCAGCAACATTAATTAATATGGCCAAAATATCATGTTCGCCCATTGCTTTCAGTGTGTGAGATCTCAATAGAGGAAAGTGCCAGGGAGTTTAGTGGGCAAATAGTACTGGGGATGTATATCTACAAGTGTGAGTGCATGCAGAGGTATGAGTGGTCTAAGATAACTGCGTATGTGTTTGTGTGTGCATGTCTGTTTGTGTTTGTGTGCGTGTGTATGTGCATGTGTATATGTGTGCATGTGTGTATTTGCATGTGTGTGTGTGTGTGTGTGTGTGTGTGTGTGTGTGTGTGTGTGTGTGTGTGGATTACTGCATGCTAACAGCCCATGATACTGGATTACTGCATGCTAACAGCCCATGATACTAGATTATTGCATGCTAACAGCAAGCTAACAGCCCATGATTTTGGATTAGTCCATGATAACAGCCCATGATACTGGATTACTGCATGCTAACAGCCCATGATACTAGATTATTGCATGCTAACAGCTCATGATACTGGATTACTGCATGCTAACAGCTCAAGATACTGGATTACTGCATGGAGCTTGGTTGACATGTATTACCAACAATCAGTATCTGCAGAAATGTATGTCTTTCTTATCCCTGCAATGACCAAGGTATGTATATCACTTATCATCCTAGCTACATGGATCTACTGTACACTAATGGCACACATGTTCTTTATGTCACAGAAATCTTCCTGTAGAATATTGAACAAGTTCCTTGAAGTTATACAGGTACATAGGTTAATTCATAAGTACTAGGCTAGCTGCTCTTGTGGGCCATTTTAAGCCTAACCAGTTTTACTTTCAAAGGTGAGAATGAAACCCTACACTTTGTGCATGTTAGGTAAACACCTAAACTGTTATTTCAACCATCCCTGTGGATAAGCACATCTCGCTTTCTAACGCACCAAAAGACAAGAGTGAGATACAGCACTATGTGCTGCTTCTATAAACATAATTTTACATTGTATACATTGTAAAGGCTGTAAATAGTTCATCATTTAGCTAATTTGATGATTTGGTCAATAATAATAGTTCTTATTATTAGATACTATAAGCAAACTAGGTTAATTATAGGAATAATTTGTGGACTCTACATCAGTGATGTATGATTTGAAAAAAACAGAAATTATCTGTCATTTACATTATATTTATTGTATATTTTAAGCTTTAATGTGTTATAAATATGCCTGCACTGTATATCAGCTATTATGACTGTTTCTGTGTGCGATTCTGGCTAGGAATTAGAGAGATTCTGTCCACCCACATTAACGTGGCCAAAGTAGGTTGTTCAAGGAGAGTTAGAGAGAGAATCTTGGATTCAGAAACATGGCTATGCACCCCTTTCTAAAGGTCACATTGTTACACACTCCTTTATGAGATTCAGAAAAATCTTAAAGCCACACCCAAAAATAATTCATTATGATCTCATTACTAGAGTAGAAAGCTAACCTGTTAGACCTGCCCATGCTAGTGTTCTCTCTACCAGTCCATGCATTACACTCCTAGGCATTCCCATACACAGGCACACATTCAAGCAGTCATTGATAAGCTCCCACACAGTCATTCACCTTCATTTTAATACCCACATACCCATATGCATGCTTCAACACACATACGCGCACACGCATGTGCACACATATAGAGTCAGTATCTTTTCCAATAATGTAATCATCCTGACAGACATACATGCACATGCTCGCATGCAGACACACAAACACAAACACACACACACACACACACACACACACACACACACACACACACACACAAACATATACACACATAGACTCCCAGATATTCCCACACACAGCCACACATTCAGGCATCCGTTGATAAGCTCCCACACAGTCATTCACCATCATGTTAATACTCACCCGCATATCCATATGCATGCTCCAGTATATGGAAACACACACACACACACACACACACACACACACACACACACACACACACACACACACACACACACACACACACAAACACATAGACTCCCAGACATTCCCACACACAGCCACACATTCAGGCATCCGTTGATAAGCTCCCACACAGTCATTCACCATAATGTTAATACTCACCCGCATATCCATATGCATGCTCCAGTATATGGAAACACACACACACACACACACACACACACACACACACACACACACACACACACACACACACACACACACACACACACACAAACACAGATATTCTTTTAGCCACATTCGTTCTTATCCAAATATGTATGAACCCAAAGCTACCCATACATATACAGACATAGGTTCATAGGTAGATACTAGGCTATCTGTCCTAGGGCATTTATAAGCCTAGCCAGAGTGTATTTGGCTTCCGCCTCCCTATTAGATTAGCCTACTGTGCCTCTGTAAAGTAGGTCACAGAAGGTACCCTTTTAAGATTAGTTTACTGTGCCTCTGTCTAGCAGGGACACAGGAGAGACCCCAGGGGTGAATTTGCGACTTCCCATCCACGTGTCCAAATTTCGCTTGAAGAGGGTCAGTGAGGGGCTATGTCTAACATGAATTGGGATTCTATTCCAGAGTGAGCGGAGTCTCTGGGAAATGAATCTGTCCCTCCAGTATGTCCTATTTATTTTTGTGCTAAGGTTTAGGTCCCTGGAGCGTGTAGCTCTAAGGGACTTGGATTTTTTGAGTTGGAGCATGTCCATTAATTCTGGGTTTGACATGGCTTTGTACATCAGGCATAGATCGCCTCTGAGTAGGCGGTAAGCAACTGAGTAGAGCTAGAGTTTCTTTAGTCGAGATTCATAGGACATCTGTTTGTAGCCCATGATCCTCTTGGTGAGGTACTTTTGGGGTCTCTCCAGTTGCTGCAGGTGTCGGGCAAGGTACATCCCAAAAGGGGCATTGTATTCAATTGTGGGCCTGATGAGTGACGAGTAGAGGGGCACAATGACCTCTCTTGATCTAGATGCGAACCCTTTCATGATAAGGTGGGCTATATAGAAGGTCTTTCTAACCACTTTGGCAACGTGATTATCAAAGGAGAGATTACTGTCTACATTGGTCCCCAAATCTCTAATTACTTCTTCCGTACTTAATGGATTACCACCTATGTGGCAATTTGTAGGCACCTTGTTTTTCCCAAAGGGGATGACTATGCACTTTTTAGCATTTAGCTTGAGGCCGTGGTTCTGGCATCAACATCCGTCTCTGTGAGACCTTTTTGGAGGATGCTTGTGTTAGCTGGAGATTCGATTATGGCCCCCAGTTTGCAGTCATCTGCGAACTTTGTCAGCCATAATCCCCCCATGTTAGCCTGAACCTCAGAGATGTATATACCGAACAAGAGAGGTCCCAGAACTGAGCCCTGTGGGATGCCACTTGTAACTGGTTTGGATTCGGACATGGCACCTGCGATTCTGACCATGTTGGTTCGACCTCTGAGTCAGTTTGCAACCCATCTTGTGATATAGGGGTTGATATTTAAGCTGGTAAGCTTATTTATGATGCCCGAGTGGGGTATTGTGTCGAAGGCTTTTGCGAGGTCCAGGTAGGTTGTGTGGACTACCTTGCCCTCATCTATGGCTTTGGTAACTGTTTCAAAGAAATCAACTAGGTTTAAGAGGCAAGATCTGCCCTTAACAAAGCCGAATTGGGTAGGGTCCAGTGTCTGGAGGCTCCCAATGTCTTTATTTATGAGTTCCATGATAATACGCTCCATAGCTTTACAGACCAGACTAGTCAGGCTTATGGGGCGATAGTTTCTGGGGTCTGTTGTGGCACCACCTTTGTGGAGTGGGACCACTGTAGCTGTACGCCATTCTTTGGGTACATATCCTGTAGTAAGGCTAAGTTTGAACAGTGACTTAATGTGAGGGTTCAGTTCTTCTTGGAGCTCGTGTAAGACACAGCCTGGGACACCGTCCAGTCCCATAGATGCTGTGTTTTTTGCTTTGGAGAGGGCAGCTTTCATCTGTGCATCTGTGATGTCAGAGAGGTTACATTCAGTTGGGATAGGTGTTTGCTCCTCTGGGGGGAAGGGGGGCAGAAGTTTGCGCTGAATCTGTCTGCCAGGATGTTGGCTATGTCTGTAGGTTTGGTATATTTTGTACCGTTATGCAACAATTCAGAGCATATCTGGGAGTTTCCACCCATGTTTCTGACATAACTAAAGAAGGTCTTGTGGTTATCTTTAGTGTCTAGGGCAATTTTTCTTTCGAAACTGGCCTTTGATGATTTTATGAGGGATCGAAGTTTTTTGCTAATACTGATCAGAGATGCCTTCCCTTTTTGGGATTTTGCTCTGTCATGTAGTAGCTTCCTCCTTCTGTTGTATAGCTTATTTATGGCCGGGGTCCACCAGACCAGTCTCCTGTTTTTGGAGGAGTGAGTCTTGGTTTTATTTGGGATAGCATGATCCATGCATTCCTGCAGGTGTTCATAGAATGCATTTGTAAAGGATTCTGCGGATTGGGCTGTATTATCCTCTGGTCCAGGGGCTTTGAAGAATTCCACCTCAGTCTTGAAAAGTGCAAAGTTGGCTTTGGAGAAATTCTTTACAGCGATTTCCTTGGCTGGGGGTGGGGACAGGATATGGATGTCCAGGGAAATTTGTTTATGATCTGATCTTACCAATGAGGGGTTTACCTCTGGTGTATAACATAGAGTCCCCATGTTGGTGATGACCAGGTCCAGTATGTTGCTCCCCCTTGTGGGAGTGGTGACCAGTTGTTCCATTGCGTTAGAGTTTATAAATTCAAGGAACCGTTGGGCGAGGGTGTTTGGGCTTGAGTAGTTTTCCCAGTCAATGTTTGGGTAGTTGAAGTCACCCAATAACATAGTATCTGGAGAGACCTTCATATTCTCCAGTGTTCTCAGGAATGCCAAGTGGGGTTCCTGTAATAGGGAGGGTGTTCTGTAGCAGGCTACAAACTGAAAGGCAGTTTTGCCCACTGTTAGTTGCACATGGATGGTTTCCGATGCTTCGTGCAGTGCCACTAACCTGGTGTAGGTATCTTTGATGAATATAGATACTCCCCCTCCTTTTGTGTTTTGGTCCAAGTTTTGGGGTCGAAACGCATGGTATGAGTTATAACCTGGTAGTGCTGGGGTGCTCTCAGGAGCCTTGAACCAAGTTTCTGTTACTGCACAGACATCGATTTTCTCCATACTGAGGAGAGTCTCGAGTGCGTGCATCTTGAGGTTTAGACTTCTGGCATTGAGTAGCATTACCTTTAGTTTTTTTATCTTTGGGTTGTCTATGGAGGTGGGTTTGTCCTTTGAGCCTTGCCTAAAAAAGGCACTATGGGGGTGGCAAGACCCTTGGCCAGTATACGAAAGCCTAAGGGTGACAGGTGCAAGCAGTCCCTAGCGAAGCAACGTGGCTTGTCGAGCATGTCATCCTGGGCTGACAGACACTGGATCCCCTTTGAATGACACCAATACTTTAGCCAATTGTTGAAACTGATCATTTTATCTTTATACTGTGGCATCATTCTTGGTGAGGGCAAGATGCTACTCAAGGTCAGAGACATACCAGCCTGGGCTACATGGGCAGAGAGCTCCTCTATGTCTCTTTTCATGTAGTCCAGGGAGGTACGTCTCAGGTCATTCACACCAGCATGGACAATGATGGAGTGACACTTGTACTTGCTTTGGAGTGACCTGAGTGTTTGCATTATGTGGCAGATCCTGGCATCCAGCAGGCAGCTTACAGTGACCTTCTCCTTGTCCAGTCTGGTGAGTGGGACGTCAGTGTGCCGGACAATAGAGTCCCCTATAACAAGTGTATTTAGTGTGTTGTTTGGCCTTATGGGCTGTGACTGTGAGGCACACTGATTTTGTGAGATATGTGATTTGTGGGTATTGTTGAAGGGTGGCTGTTGCTTGGATATCTGCTTAGGAGGTCTTTGCTGTTTAGGCAGATTTTTATTTAGAGCCTCCGAGTATGTTTTTGTGTGTTTATGTGTTGGGTATGCAGATGCAATAGGTCTGTGTGAGACTGGATTTGTGGTGTGGGTGGTTACCTTTTCCTCCTGACTGACTGTGCCAGGGTTGAGAGAGCTCTGCCTCCAGTTTGGCTGTGTAACTGCATCTCTCACATGTATTAGAGTTTGTTGGAAGGAGGAGAGGGTTGTCTGTGTACATAAGGCAATTGTAACATTGCCTCAAAATTCCCAGATTCACCAGCTGGACTGGAGAGTAACCTTAAAACTGACCATTGGACACTTGGACATACCAGATTAGTATAGGGAACTGTTTTTTTTTACTGATCAGATTAGGGAAGGGAACTGATTTTTCACTTGATCAGGAAGGATCACTCGGGAGTCTAATACTTATGAGAAGTCAAGCAGGGTGTAGTGCTTTAGTTAGTTAGTGTTTCCTTATAAGAACTGAGCAAGTGCAGGGCTTTAGAAAGAGAATAGAGTGATTACTTTGAGAGTTTGAACAGTTCTAAGGGAAAACGTGAAGAGCAGACTTTGTGGAGCCTGGAATAGTTTAAACCTTTTTAGGCGGCGCTGCCCGACACTGCTCAGTGCGCAAAACCGCGCAAAAAGAGAGTTGTAGGGTTTTAAGAGAGAGAGATCAAGGAGTTTAGAATTGACCCAAAATGGCCAATAAAACTACAGCTTCTAGGTAGTAACCACTCCTCCAGGGACAGGCAGGCTGTTCAGTGTTTACCACTCCTACTGGTGAACACAGAGACTTCCCTTTAGCCCAAGCAAGCACTGGCCTTCTAGAAACTTCCAAACAGTTCAGAACAGCAAATCTGTAACTGAACTTTCTTAACTTTCAGAAAGTGGGGAAAAAAGCAAGAGTTTTTTGTTTTTTCTTCTATTTGTTGTAGTTTAAAGGTAGCAGAGATACACAAGCAGCAAAATAATCACAACAGTGCAATAAATGACCCCACACTTGAGTGCTAGGCCAAATTCAGGTAAAATGCAGTTTTTAGAGAAAAAAACAATTTTAAATTAAGTGCAACACAGGAAATGCAGTAAACAGGCTCTATATGTGTTCCAAGTACTGTTACTGTTACAGATATAAATTTTAGCAAGCCGGAAAATGCCAAAAAGTAGGCAGCAAAGCAGTAAAACTTAACAAAAAATCAGAAGAAAATACTTAAAATTACAAAAGTGGCTCCTTTTCTTCTCTCAGCATTTTCTTCTCTTGGTAGGTGCTTCAGCAACAACTAGCAAGCCTGAAAAGATGCCAAAACCACGAGGCAGCCTGGTTTTAAGAGAGAGAGAGATCAAGGAGTTTATAATTGACCCAAAATGGCCAATAAAACTAAGCTTCTAGGTAGTTACCACTCCTCCAGGGACAGACAGGCTGTTCAGTGTTTACCACTCCCACTGGTGAACACAGAGACTTCCCTTTAGCCCAAGCAAGCACTGGCCTTCTAGAAACTTCCAACCAGTTCAGAACAGCAAATCTGTAACTGAACTTTCTTAACTTTCAGAAAGTGGGAAAAAAGCAAGAGTTTTTTTTTTTCTTTTTGTTGTAGTTTAAAGGTAGCAGAGATACACAAGCAGCAAAATAATCACAACAGTGCAATAAATGACCCCACACTTGAGTGTTATGCCAAAATCAGGTTAAATGCAGTTTTTAGAGAAAAAAAAATGATTTTAAATTAAGTGCAACACAGGAAATGCAGTAAACAGGCTCTGGATGTGTTCCAAGTACTGTTACTGTTACAGATATAAACTTTAGCAAGCCAGAAAATGCCAAAAAGTAGGTGGCAAAGCAGTAAAACTTAACAAAAAATCAGAAGAAAATACTTAAAATCACAAAAGTGGCTCCTTTTCTTCTTTCAGCGTTTTCTCCTCTTGGTAGGTGCTTCAGCAACAACTAGCAAGCCTGAAAAGATGCCAAAACCACGAGGCAGCGTGATTTTAAGAGAGAGAGAGATCAAGGAGTTTAGAAATGACCCAAAATGGCCAATAAAACTACAGCTTCTAGGTAGTAACCACTCCTCCAGGGGCAGGCAGGCTGTTCAGTGTTTACCACTCCCACTGGTGAACACAGAGACTTCCCTTTAGCCCAAGCAAGTACTGGCCTTCTAGAAACTTCCAAACAGTTCAGAACAGCAAATCTGTAACTGATCTTAAAGCAAGATTTTTGACAGACACACAGATACACACAGACACAGCTAGGCACACACAAAAAGACACACAGAACCACACACACACGCACACACACACACACACACACACACACACACACACACACACACACACACACACACACTCTACTTTAATTACCTGTACCATCACAGCTCTCATATGAGTGAATGAGTGGGTACCATATGAAGTCTGTTGTGACAAAGGTAATTTATTTCATAACATAACAATAGATTGGATAACAGATGTTGTTCTCCTTGGGTTACTCTTCCTTGTTTCATAATTTGAATTGTTTCCTGCCAGGCACTTGTCAATATAAATAAATTATATGTCTGAGCTCTTCATCAAATAGCATTATATATACCAAACATGACCTTCCCTTCATAAATTTGTAACTAATAGAGTACAAACCCAGTTGATGCAATCACTTTTCCCAATTCATATTGTTGCATTCATCAAATTTCCTTGTAAGCTTTCTCTGAACCCATTTTAAAATAAATCTAACACTTTGTGAGTAACTACAAAACAATGTTATACTCGGTAATCAGTATAACCTTACAAATATACAACCTTTATAAAACTTGACTTAGATGTTTCTGTATCACACCAACATCTGTTAATGCTTTACTTTCAGTTATGGATGCATTTATTGATTATGTCATTTTTGTTACTCAAATTTACTCCAAAGTCTTTATAGCCCTCTGATTTGTTTATTATTTGATTGCTCAATTCAAGATTAGAATTCAGATTTTCCTTACAAAAAACAAGACTTCACATTTTTTTCAGCTACTATTATGACTGTTGTTTAAAATCCAGGAAGTTTTAGATGACAAATACATATTACATAGGGTAATATCATCTGTGATGTTACATCAACCCAAATTTTAATATAATTTGCTTATATAAAGAGCAAATATTTTGTGCAGGCTTGCAGAGTTGAAAACACAAATTTAAACAAAATTAGACACAATACAGATACATGTGGAGCACTTGATGTAACAGGAATCTTAAGAAAAATGTCAATGCACCTTAAGACGTTGAAATTTTTCCAATTCAATTCAATGATATAATGATTTATATTTAACTTAATTATGCTTTCATTGACTACACAATGTGGAATATTGTCAATTGCATTCGCCAAATAAATATAAAAACACAAACACCAATCATCTCACCAACAGCCTTACTAACAGGTTCATAAAAATTCCACCAGACTAGTAAAGGTTAATGAAAAATTTGCTCATCAGGATGATTCTTATTCTTGGGTTAATCAGGAGTCACTGTCATCTCTGGGTGAGTGCACATGACCATCTCATTAGCCACGTCCCATGACTACTGCATTGGCATGTGACCCCTCCCTGTGTAATGGCTCCTATCAGGGAAAAATAATAGCAGAAGATCAGTCTCTGAACTGAAAAGGCTTACCATGATACAGAAACCTGTATTAAAGCTTGAATGTTTTGGAAAGCCTTTCTGAATACCAGGGTCTGTGTCCAGTTTTGTTGAAGGCCTTGGGTCATGGTTGATAAGAATCCTTGGACCAGGTAACTTACCTAGTTAACAAGTGTTAAATAACAAATAATCTAGTTCTGATATTACTCACCTCCCTGAGATGTCAGGTGCCATAGACTGCATCTATGTTACATAGGCATGCAAACAGGAATAGCTAGTATTCCATTAACTGCCAAGTAGTGTGTGTGTGTGTGTGTGTGTGTGTGTGTGTGTGTGTGTGTGTGTGTGTGTGTGTGTGTGTGTGTGTGTGTGTGTGTGTTGCACATGAGACTGCAACCAATGAGCCTATCCAGCAATCAGGCAGTTCCCATGATTTGCATAACTGGAATATGTTTCAGTTGTGTTACCACTTCTGGAAGGTGACATTTTTATTTTATTTATTTTTATTTAACATTTGTTATCTGGATAGCTGTTTTGGACCGAGAATCTTTTCAGACATAACCCAAACCATTAAGCAAGCACAACATAATACAGAAATATCATACAGTAGCAGATTCACACAAAAATATCAAGAGGAATGTCATACCAATGAACATATATTAATACAAAATAACATAAAATATCAGAAGATCATATAGTGCATGTTATAGAACAAAGTAATTCCAGAGGTGGATCATATCATTGTACACAGTAAATCAATGTCATTAAAAAATAAATGTTAGCTACAGTATGTACAAACACTTATATATGCATAACCCATTCTGTAATACAATATATGCACAAACTACATATTATGCAGTCCACGGTATGTCCCCCTCCCCCCCCAGAAATGAAATGGCTGCAGGCTCCTAGGCGGCAAGATATTTTCCTGCAGTACATTTGGCTGAGGACACATGACTGAAGTGACATTCAGCTGCAGAGATATATGGCTGCTGCAAATTACTTGTGGACAAAGAGAAACTCACAATGCCATGTGCTCAGCTTCAAAAAACAAATGCACAAGTAAGTAAATAATGCCCATTGTCCCCAAGGCACCAAATGACAGTAAACAGTATGGCAGGTATCAGTAGCAGGCTGCCTAGTGGGCATGCCAGTGGCAATAAAAATGCAGTACAAAATGGGCAGTGCCATTATTATTGGCCCATTACCCCCTTCACAGTGTTTAAAGAGCATTATAAAAAAAAAAACAATCTGGAGCTTAAGTGTAACTATAGTTCCATGCATGCATGCATGCTTTCCTCCATACTGTAGCACACTTATATATGTTGTAATTGCTTAAGCATGTACTGTACACCAAGAACAACACACACTACTTCCAATGACCATATGTTCTTGTTTATTGCAGCTGTGGGCATGGCAATGTATGCTTCTCTCTACCACAGGGGATTTGCAACAGCCATGTTTGCTAATCTCAGTGGGCAAAATTTGGAACCTTCTTCCTGCAACCCTTACCCAAGAAACATCTCTTCCCCTACTTAAAAAAGGCTTAAAAATATATTTTAAAACTAACTAGTTCTGCCCCTGCCTAAACCCTGACTAACCTAATCCAACAACTTGGTCTTTCGCTACCTATTAGGCTATCAGCAAGCAGATACTCCACTCATCTGTTGTGTCATGTCATAATGTACAGTTATGTCTGTTGAGTTTATCTTTTCTGTATACTGTAGCATTTTCCTATTGTGCTCTAAATTTGTAAAAAGACCCAATTCATATTTTTTCTCACTCTGTTAACCTTTAGCATATCACTGCATATTCTTACTGTGTTAAACCTTCAGAAATGTGTATCTAAATCCCTTTGCTCTCTTGGAATATTATTTTACTATTGGTATTATTATTATCTTTGTGGAGCTTTTCTCCCCAGGCCTCTGCTGAAAATGGACATGTATCCAGTCGGACTATCCCGGTCAACAAATGTAAAATAAAAATAAAATAAATAAATGCGTCTGTGTATCTGAATGTCATTTCAGCCATGTGCCCCCAATCAAATATACCTCAGGGAAATGTCTCGCTGTCCAGGAGCCTGAGCCCAAATAAAATATGTTAGCTACAATTTCCATCTGTCTGTGATTCAAGCATAATAAGGTCATGGATTTTTTATTGGATTTATTTATTTGCCCTTTCAGATAATCCTGAATGAGCCAATGACCCATTTTCAGCAAGGGTCTGTGGAAAAAGCCCAACAACAGATTCAAAAGCACTTAAAACAGTAGCTGATAAGTAATTATATACAAGGGGAGAAAATCCACACAACAGATAAAGCACAAACAGATTGAAATACATTTATAAAATAATACTAGGATACATTGTGGTCAAGAATACAATATGTACTGCGCATAGCAAGACACTATGCAGAAGTGGATAGCCTATGTCAAATGAATTAATACAGAGTTCTTCAAAATATTGACTATATTTCTAATAATATATTGAGGTAAGAAATAGTAGAGTATTCTGCTACCAAAATAAAAAAGGAACAGAATGAGATGAGGAGTAATGAGGAGGAGAGAAAATTAAGGACACAGAGAGAGAGGTGCACATTATTAGAAAGATCAGAATGTTACAAAAGGACACGACAGAGGAAAATAAATACTATAAGTGTTGGCTGAAGAGGTAGAACAGCATACTTTAGTAGTATATTAGAGGGCAAGGAGTCAACCACAGGGATTTGGCATAACCAGAGTGAAAAAGCATGCTTATAAGTTCATAAGTATGTTAATCCAATGTTCAGGCCTGAAGGCCTTTGTAGAACAAATACCTCATTAAACTTAGGTCAAATGCTCTTTTATCTATCCAGATAACCAGATTTTTTAAACATTTCCCAAATTCTCAGAAATGTGTATATGAAATGGGTTTTGTTCCACTTAAATGGAATAATTTGGGTTAGGTAAGAGCCCTTTAATTTACTTCTATTTATGCTGAACATTTAAGATGTACACTAGAGATTCATTCACGAAGTATAGCTTTAACTTGTTCTTGCAGGTGGATGAATTGATTTGATTGTATTTATCTGGCAGTTTAGAAAACTGAAAGTTAATATGGTATGAAGAAGTGTAATTATTACTGTATCTGACAACCATCTGCCCTCCTGGATTGTAAAACAAATAAACATGTGAAAGAAGGGGCTAGTGCTGTTGTTTATAGCTTGAATTACTGTTAGTAATAAAGCAGTGTCAACTGTAATTGTCCTGTGTGCTCCTGAGGACTGCTTTTTGTTGTGTTTGCAAATGTCATCACTCAATGTTGCTGGCCCACAACATTGCTAACTTGCTTTGAACTCTACAATAGGATTTGACATGGGAAACTTTCCTACAATATCTTGGAAGGGATCTTTTTATTTACTTATTTTTATTTATTTATTTGACATTTGTTAACCAGGTTAGTCCAACTGGGCAGCAGCCCTTTTTCAGCAGAGGCTCAAGGAGTAAAGCTCCAAGTATTAAATATAGCAAAAATAATCAAATGATAGAATAAGCTAAAACATTTATAAAAAACAAGCTAGAACACAGGTTCATAGGTGTGTACTAGGCTAATGGCCCTGGAGCCTTTACAAGCCTAGCCAAAAAAAAAATTGCCCCAGGCACCATGCCACTCAGTGTTAGTTCACAGTATCCCTATCCAGTAGGGCAACTGGAGTGATCCCTGGGGTGAACTTTCTGTCTCCCATCCACTCATCAAGATTTCTTTTGAAGAGGGCCAGCGAGGTGCTCCGCTTGACATGAATGGGAATGACCAATGTCTTACTACATGTTATATGCTGTACTGAGAAGAAGAAAACTAAACACAAAGCTTACATATATGCATAATAAAGTGGAAGACCAATAATATAAAAAATGTACATTATATACAGGAGGGAGTCCCAAGGCACAGGTCACTATCCAAAGTCTGCAGATCAGTATGCTGTGAGAAAAAGTGACTATCAGTGCATTAGAAAGAGAGAGGGAAGAGACAGAGTATTGCAGAAGTATAATAGGAGAACTGGAGAAGTAAAGAGGAATATAGCATTGTGCTGGGTGATTGCATGAGCATGACCATGAATTACAAAGGGCATTTTTGAGAGCCATTTTAAAAGAGTTAGGGTTTGGGATGGATTTGACACAAAGAGGCATTTGCCACTGAAGAAAAGTTTGTCGATATTTTTGCTGGGTGTATATATTTGCAGAGGATGCTGTTGAGCTCTGTAGAGGGCTCGCTTGTGAGAGTAGGGATGGATGAGGGAAGAGAGGGAGTGGCAGGCGGAGGGTTCATGTAGGACAGAATGAACCATGAGAAGCTGGGGAAGTTGGATCTGATGATGAAATTCCAGCCACTGCAGGTTTTTTAAGGCTAGGCAGCAGGGGAGGTTAGAGGCAAATCTAGCAATTTTATTGTAGGTGAGTTCTGCTTTTGACAGAAAGATGGATTGGGTTACCTATTAGAACCGCGAAACCGCAATTGCGTGAATACGGAAACGTCAACACATATTCAGTGAACCGCAAAAACACTGAACATCCTGAAGTGCAAAATTCGAAATTTTGAGTCGTCGTAGTTGGCCCTTCTCCGGTATAGCTCCTTAAGGTAAGTGTGCAATCGTTGCAGACCTTAGGGTTAGGGTGCGGATTTAGGAAAGTGCATACATAGTAATATATGTAAGCTTTAGTTTAGGGTTAGAAGTAGGGTTTTGTTAAGTGTATGTATTTGGATTATTTATTTTGTTTGGGTATAGCTCCTTAATGTAGTTGTGCAATAGTTATGGACCTTAGGGTTAGGGTGCGGTTTAAGGTAAGTGCATACATAGTAATATATGTGAGCTTTAGTTTAGGGTTAGAAGTAGGGTTTTGTTAAGTGTATGTATGTGGATTATTTATTTTGTTTGGGTAGGTAGTATGTAGCAGGCAGTGTGGTTGGCCAACTATACCTATTCGACATTTTGAATTTTGCCGTTCAGGACGTTCGGTGTTTTCGCGGCTCGGTCAATATGTGTAGATGTTTTCATATTCGCATATGTGAGGTTTCACGGTTAAGATATAGATGCGATGGATTGGAGGTGTGTAAGAATAAGAGCTGCATAGAGTAGGATGGGGAGTAAAAAAGATTGTGCAAGTAAGAGCGTAGAAACATTTGTTTGAAATTGTTTAAATCTATATAGATGGCCTAACTTTTGATGTGCCTTTTTAATGCCCTGTTGAGTATGTAGATCAAACTTTAACTGGTTATCAACAGTAACTCTGAGCAGATTTGTGTGAGGTTCAGCAGAGATGATAGTGTTATTTAGGGAGGGGACAGTAAAGGTAGGTTTAAGAGAGATTTGGGGAGGAATAGGAGAAGATTAGTTTTTTTAGGGTTGAGCAGAAGTTGGTTGGAAGTTAACCGTTTTTCAATTGATTGCAGAGACTCTTGGGTAAGGGTGTGAAGATGGGAGATATTGTCAGAGCAGGAAATTATTATAAAATTGTCAGCATACTGTATTACTGAAGAGAGTGGAGAGGAAGAGTGGAGGTCATTAATAAAGATATTGAGTAGTAGGGGTCCAAGGACAGAACCTTATGGTACCACTGTCTGTACAGGTAAGAAGGAAAAGAAATTAGATTGCCATTTAACTGCTTGGACTCTATTACAGAGGTAGATGGAGAACCACAGAAGTGTAGAGTTAGAGACATTAAAGGCAGTTAGTTTGTGTAGAAGTAGTCTGTGTGAAACAATGTCACACTATTTTATGTTACACTGTATTAGTGCATATTTAAAAGCTCGTTTTTGTGCACTAGTAATTTTCCATCTGAAACTGGTCCAGTTATCCCCCCTCATGGGGGAGAGAAGGAACTGCTGCTGTTGTTTTTACCCTGAATTAGTTGCCCATGTACGCTAGTGCTTTGCTTTATGTCTGTGATTGCAGATGATTTCACTCTGTCCTACTTGGCTGCAAAATGACTTATTTGCCTTGAACTGTGTGATTCAATGATATTGAAAACTAGTCCCAAAACACCACGTAAGTGCCTTGCTTAATGCTTGCTAATTGTATGTATTATAATATGCTAGTGCTGATTTGAAAGTTACATTTTTGTGATAGTTTTACCCTGCCGTGGTCATTTCTGGTCTGAATTATTATTTGTCACATAATCCCGTTTAATTGGCCTGTATGTTCTTGTGTTTTGCTTGCAGATGCCACATTCCCCCACCCCCATTGTGCTATACTAAGCTTGACTAATTTCCTTTAAGCTCTTTTATATAAGATATGAGTTGAAAAACAGTTCCACTACATTTAGGTGCATAGTTCAGGGTGTTTGCGGAATACATAGCACAGTATAAGAGTGCATATGAGGGGAACAAGTACTCATGTTTGTTACTATCCCATCTCATTTTTCTTAACTCCTATTTACTGGACAAGTACAGTCTAGTGATCCTCTCCCCTGCAGCTGGCTGCACCTAGATGTCCTTCAAGAATGCAACTGCAGTCCTGACATATGGGTTGTCCTGCCTCAGGCGGCCCTTCAGTCGGCCAGATTCCAAAGTTTGGGTCTGGCGTCGGCTGATGTCGCCTCTTCCCCAATGTCAGAGCGGCTGGGGTATAAAAGCATCAGCCGACGCCATCTTCTCCAGTCTTTCTTGCCGCGCAGTGCCCGAAGCAGAAGCAGTTCGCAAGTGCCGGTCGGCCAGCTCCTGTGTTTTCAGATCCGAAGTCATCAAAAAGTTAAGTACCCCATTGGGGAACCTTTTCTTGCCTCAGCCGATGTCAGATAAAACTGCAAAAGTTAATAATTGCTTGTCTTGTGGTAAACAAATACCTCATAAGGACTTCCATTCTTACTGCCTTCCCTGCCTCGGCCTAGACCACGATGTCTCGGCCTGTGCTGCCTGTGCTTGCTTCAATAAGCGCAGCCCTTAGGCACCGGGCAGAATTTGCTGAAGACTTTTTTGGGGAAAATTACTCCTATATCATGCCGTCGGAACACCGACAGCACATATTTCTAAAAAACGGAAGGACCGGGACCGATTAAGAATGTTATTTAAGAGCAGCTTGTGAATTATCTTAAAGTTAGTAGACTAATGGACCATTTCATTCAGGTTTCTGGACTTGTCATAATACTGAAACAGCTCTGACTAAAGTTGTTAAGGATCTTCTTTTGACAAGAGTCCAGTTGTACTGTTCAGTGTTGCTCCTCCATAATCTCTGTACTGTATTTGATACTGTGGACCATAGACTTTTGAGTGAATAATGATATACCTATTATAGTATGTCTAATTTGGTCCTAGAGTGGTTTATTCATACCTCTCTCTCTGTATTCAAAAGATGTATTCAGAGATCAACTCATCATCTCTGCTGTCTGAAATCTGGAATACCACAGGGTTCTCTTCTAGTCCCTTTACTGTTCACACAATATATGCTTCAGTTAGGACATCTAATTATGGTGAGGGGCCTAGCACACTGCAGCTATGCCGATGACACACAGGTCTACCTCAACATTTGTCAGGAAAATTTGGAGAGTGTGTTTTCTTAATCCAAAGACTTAGAAGCCTTACATTCTTGACTAATCCAAAATCATCTACATCAAAATACCTTAAAAACTGAGGCTTTGGCATTTTATGCAACCGGAGAGACTTTACTGCCCTAATTTTACTCACCTTCTTTATTTATTGTGACAACAAGCTTGAATTTATCGATAAGGTGTGTAAACTTGGTGTTATCTTAGACTCCAGGTTTACACATCAGGATTAGGTACTGGCAGTTATGACTTTCTGTTGCTTCTATTTGTGAAACATATCAGGGACTAAGCAGCTAATATCTCAAGTGGATCCTCAGATTGATGTTCATGTGGTGGTACCCTAAAGGTTGGATTACTGCATTGCCCTTTACCTGGGAGCTCCTAACACTGTGTTTCAGCATCTATGGTTGGGAGCTTCACTGTTAGGCTACTTAGTGGTACATCTCATTACCAGTACATTATACCTCTGTTCTGTGCAGCCTGTATTGGCTTTCTGTATGTTACAGAATCATCTGCAAAGTCTTAATGTTAGTCTATTTGTCCATTTATGACCTGGGTCCCTCCTACCTAAAGGAGCTTTTTGTGCTCTACTGCCATGCCTACGGGATGTCCTCGGCCTCTGAGAGGCTGCTGGCAATTCCACAGGTGACGGTTCCAATGTCTGTTAATTTTTATATCAGTGAACTTACCTGTGAAATTTGCTACCATGGTGGTTCCTAGAGTGCATGTCACTGGCCACCTTCAGGATGGCACTTAACATACCTTTCTGATATGGCATAGGTTGGCGTAAAGAGACTTAATGAGTAATTCTGCTTATTTAATCCATTACTAAATCATTATTTGCTACTCATGCTGTCATGATGTTTTTTATGTTTATGGATTGCTCAGCTCATAGTGTTTTGTAATAATGATGTTTTTTATGTTTATGGATTGCTCAGCTCATAGTGTTTTGTAATAATCTTCTTCTTCCTTTCCTTTTGGCTGTTCCTGTTAGGGGTCATAACAGCAGATCATCCATTTCCATTACTTCCTATCCTCTGCATCTTGTCTGTCACACCAACCACCTGCATGTCCTCTCTCACCACATCCATAAACCTTATCCCAGGCCTTCCTCTTTTCCTCTTACCTGGCAGCTTCATCCTTAGCATCCTTTTCCCAATATATCCAGCATCCCTCCTCAACACATGTCCAAACCACCAGAATCTTGCCTCTCTGGCTTTGTCTCTAAACCGTCCAAACTGAGCTGGCCCTATAATATACTTATTCCTAATCCTGCTCACTCTTGTCACACCCACTGCATATCTTAACATTTTTAACTCTGCCACGTCCAGCTCTGACTCCTATCTTTGTGTCAAGGCCACTGTCTCCAACCCATATAACATAGGTGGTCTCACTACCCTCTTGTAGGCCTTCTTTTTCATGTTTACTAGTACTCGTCTGTCACAAATCACTCCTGACACTCTTTTACACCCACTGCACCCTGCCTGTACTCTCTTCTTGACCTCTCTTCTACACTCGCCATTACTCTGAACTGTTGATCCCAAGTATTTAAACTCATCCACCTTTGCCAACTCTACTCCCTGCATCCTCACCATTCCTCTAGCCTCCCTCTCATTCACACACATATATTCTGTCTTAGTCCTACTGACCTTCATTCCTCTCCTCTCTAGAGCATATTTCCACCTCTCCAGGGTCTCCTCAACCTGTTCCCTACTCTCACTGCAGATCACAATGTCATCTGAAAACATCATAGTCCACGGGGACTCCTGTCTGATCTCATCTGTCAACCTGTCCATCACCATTGCAAATAAGAAAGGGCTCAGAGCTGATCTTTGATATAATCCCACCTCCACCTCAAATGCATCCATCACTACCACCGCAGACCTCACCGTTGTCACACTACCCTTGTGCATATCCTGTACCACTCTTACATACTTCTCTGCCACTCCCGACTTCCTCATACAATACCACAACTCATCTCTAGGCACACTGTCATATGCTTTCTCTAAGTTTTATTTTATTTTATTTATTTATTTTACATTTGTTGACTGAGATAGTCTGACTGGATTCATGTCCATTTTTAGCAGAGGCCCAGGGAGAAAAGATCCAAGGTAAACAGATACAATAAAAACAATGAAAACATATTACAAATATGGTATAGACAAAGAATACATAAGCAAACACGAATATACAAGTTCAACAGGTTAGAGTTACTCCCTGGGGACAGTCAGGGGTAAGTTCAACAGTAATCTGATCAATAGATTTTTCACATTCTTGATGAGAGTTAGCCAGGCTTGTTACTGTGGCAAAGCCAGTTTATTGTGTTGTTTAAGTCTAGTTTTAAATTGGCCTAGGGTGGAGAGCAAAGTAATATCAGCTGGAAGTGAGTTCCAGGCTCTGCTGCAGAGTTTGCAAAGAGGGAATCACTGGCTGGATTGTTAATTTTGATTGTCTGAATTAGTAGTCTGTTCGAGGATCGAAGCAGTCGTGGATTGTTATAGGAGGTGATAAGATTTTTAAGTGCTGGATTATTATCTGGATTATAAAGGATTTTATTAGCCATAATCAGTAAATTATATTGGATTAGACCGGGTAGTTCAAGCCACCCAAGCTGGTTAAGATTGATACAGTGGTGTGTCCTAAAAGGCAGGCCAGTTGCAAACCTGGCAATGTGATTATAACAGGTTGAGAGTTTATTCAATACAGTCTTGTTTAGATTAGAGAGTAGGGGGATGCATAAAGTGTTGAAAGTAGGTGAGAGTGAGCTATGGCAATTTTGGCTGGAGGGGTGAGGAAGGCTTTTATTCTGTAAAGTGACCCTAGTTTTTTATTGATAGTTTTGATCGATTGGTTTACATGTAGGTCAAATTTTAGGTTATTATCAATAATGACACCTAATAGTTTTGTAGATGGGTCGGGGAGATTATTGTGCCATCATTTGTATTTATGGTAAAGGTAAAAGCAGCAGACCTTTGTGTTGGTGAGAATAACAGCATTTTAGTTTTTTGGGATTTAGTAATAATTGACGTTCAGAGAGCCAGTTTTCTATAGTATTAAATGTGGACTGGGTAGCAGACCATAAATCTGTAGGAGATGTAGCTGAGCAAATCAGGGTGGAGTCATCAGCATATTGGATACAGCTGACATTTGGGATGACAGTACACAAGTAGATAATAAAGATGGAAAACAGTAGGGGCCCTAGTATGGAGCCTTGTGGTACTCCAAGGGTGTTAGGTAGTAGGTTAGAGAGCGTGTTCTACCAAAGAACAGCCTGCTGTCTCCCACTGAGGTAGGATTTAAACCACTGAAAGGCTTTAGAATCTAGACAGAAAGTTTACAGGGTGTAAATCAGAAGTTGGTGGTCAACCATGTCAAATGCCTTGGAAAGATCCAAGAAGAGGGCTGAGGATATGTGATTATTGTTACGGTTATTGTTTATGGTATTGGTAAAAGCTAGTAGGGCTGAAGTAGTGCTGTGGTGTGGATGGAAGCCATGTTGGATATCTACCATGAGGTGATTCTGGATTAGGTGGCGCATGAGTTGTTTGTGTATACATTTTTCCATAATTTTGCAAGTGGAGAAAGTATAGCTATTGGTATATAATTGGAGAATTTAGTAGAGGAGCTTCCTTTATGTAGTGTGATTATGCAGGATGTTTTCCAAGTGGTGGGAATTTTAGCCTCTGCTATGGTACAATTAATTAGTATTGATACTGGGTAGGCAATAGCATCAGCTGATTTTTGAAGGTACTTGGCGGGAGTTGATCAGCAGAGAATGTGGTGGGTTTTAATTTTTTTATCAAGGTACGGATAAGTGATGTGGACACTGGTTGGAAGCTGAATGAGAGTAGTTTATAGGGGTGGTACTATCAGGATCAGGGAAGCTAGGAGGTAATTGGCTAGTTAGGGCTTGAATTGTCTCAGTAAAGAAATGGTTAAAACTATCTTAAACATTCTTAGGGGGGTTTATCAATGGTAGAAGTGGGGATAGGGGTAGAAGTTTTTCCAGGATGAAGTAAATTATTCAGACCTGCCCAGAGCTTCTGAGGATTATTCTGGTTTGCTGTTTATAAATTACAATAGTATTGTTTTTTTTTTTGTCTTGTAAAATGGATTTTTTAGTTTCATTCCTAGCTTGCCTGTATTTAACATGATCTTGGGGGTCTTTAGTACAGCGCCATAATCCCCAAAATTTGTTTCTACTAGTAATTTTTAGTCTAGATTCTTTAGAAAGCCATGGTGCAGTTTTTGCTTTTGTTCTCTTTGAACGGGCAGGTGCATGCAAATCAAGGATTTCAGGAAATTTGTCGTTAAAATATGCAACTGCCTCCTCTAAGGGGAGGTGTTTTAGTATAGACCAGTTATAGGAGTTAAGTTCCTGTTGGAATTTGGCAGGGTCAAAGTCTTTTTTGTTTCTGACTTTTCTGAGTAAGGGTTTTTGCGGATTAATGACTTTCTGCTTAACTATATAAGTGAGAAGGTGGTCGCTTAGGTCATCGGGAAGGGTACCAGTGGTGTACAGTTGGGGGTTACTATTTATGAGTACCCAGTCGAGTATGCTTTCTTTTTGGTTGGGTTTACCTAGCCTTGTAGGGGTGGTTATGATTTGTGTAAATGCATGCAGGTTAATAAGGGTAGATGGGGATTCTGAAGAACAGGTGCCCCAGTCTATGTTAAAATCTCAGAGTAGTAGGGTTTATTGGGGGTAATGACATGATAGCCAGTGTATGGTATCTTCAGGTGTGGTTATATTGTTACCTGGAGGAATATACATGCAGATGATGTTGATGCATCTACTCTTGTTAAGTTGCAACCTAGTGGCAAGAATTTTGGAGTTATTAATCTGAGGTGGTTGAGTAACATCTATGGTCACATTCAACTCAGATATGTAGAGTATAGCTATCCCACACCCCCCCCCCCCTTCCCGGAAACACGATCCAGCCTGTGTATGTTATACCCAGGTGATAACACTTAATTTTTGGTAGTGTTAGGTTTTAACCAGGTTTCAGATAGACAGAGAATCTCAGGGGAGTTGACAGCCAGGACTGCATGCAGTTCATGTACCTTGTTATTAATGCTTCTAATATTGAGATGACAGGCCAGGAGAGAGTTAGTTAGTCTACTGATTATAGTTTTATAGCTACAAGTAGAGAGGGTGTATATATCATAAGTTGATGAGACAGGGTTGGGGTGAATATCACCACCGAGTATTAGGCTAGGTCTGTGCTTAGTGATAAGCTTCAGGAGTTTGTTTATAAGTTTGGAATATTGCCTAGACCTAAGGCTAATGTTCCAGGGGTTGGAATGCTGAAAGAGTGAACAAGATGTTGAGTTGGACCCATTATTATTAGCATGGCTGAAGGTGGAATGCTTTACAGCTGGGGTGATAGTATGGCCTTTTGGGTACTGATAACCAATGAGAAATTGGTTTTCATACAAGGTGAGTAAATAAGTGACCAGCAGAATGGGTAGTAAAGAAGAGTATATCATTATGAGAGGAGGAGTATAGTAGTTAGGATCTGTTGTTTGTGTGGCACAACAGCAGAAGATCTGATGGTAAATTTAGAGGTAATACAGTGGGTGGAGAAAGTATGTTAGGATGTTATAACAGGGTGGAGAGTATGTTAGGTGAAAGTTGATAGGATGTTAAAACTGGGTGGAGAGAGTATGTTAGGTGAAAGCTGATAATATGTTATAACAGAGGGTGTGGTTGAGTAACTATAAATTTAGTGGTACTGAGGGAGGTTGGGAATTGGGGGCAGGGAGGGGTGGAGAGTTAGCCTGAGTGGAGCGGGGGCAAGCGGAGTGGGGCTGACAAAGACTGCAAGTGTTTTCTTAGACTTCCTGGAGCCCCATATGGTATGTATTTAGTGTTAACTTAATGGTTGTGTTTTTAAACTGTATTTTTAACCTATATTTTACACTGTTATACACTAGGTTTTAGATTGTGTTTTATACTCTTGCAGGGTATTTGCTAGCTGTAGGTTATGAGTTTAGAGTATAATTTTCATAGCTTTAGGTGGGAGCATCAGATCATTCAGTTACACACAAAAAAACAGTAATAAACTCCATGCAATGAAGAAACTTACACTGAGTCACATGGTCAGCCAAGGGGGGAAGACAGAGGGAAATTCTAAGCATCTATATTTGTACTAAGTTGTAGCAGTTTAACTTGTATGAGGAAAGAGGGGGTGGGAAAAGAGAAGGCAGTAGGAGTGGTTAGAGGAATACCATGATTTACTCAAGACACCACTCCAGAGGCAGCACTTTAATTTTACTTATGTTTAGCAGGAAAGACAGACTAACAGGATACAATTTTGAGGATTTTTACAAGGATTACTTGTTCAAATGTCAGACAAGTAAGTAAAACTTTCAACAGGAATCTATGTCTGAGTGTTAGAAAGCCAGAAAGGTACAAGGTATACCTATACAAATTAGGGTCAGAGAGACAAATTTAAGAGTCAGTGTACTTTATTTACAGGGGAAAGAGGCAAACACTCAAGTAGAAAAGACCCCTATGGCTGACCAAAATGGTGACTTGCTTAATTATACAGCACTGTAAGAGAAAGCTTAACAAATGTTTTTTATATGTGTAACTACTCTGATTAATTGTTGGGATAAACAGTTTTTGTTGTGGTGGCCAATTGCAATCCTGTAGACACCATTATGCAGGAGCTGCAGTATGTTAGTGCAGGTAAATGTGAAGTTCAATCTGATTAATTGCTGGGAGAAACAGTTTTTGCTGTGGTGGCCAATTGCAATCATGTAGACATTGTTATGCAGGAGCTGCAGTATGTTAGTGCAGGTAAATGTGAAGTTCAATCTGATTAATTGCTAGGAGAAACAGTTTTTGTTGTGGTGGCCAATTGCAATCCTGTTGACACCATTATGAAGGAGCTGCAGTATGTTAGTGTAGATAAATGTGACGTTCAATCTGATTAATTGCTGGGAGAAACAGTTTTTGTTGTGGTGGCCAATTGTAATCCTGTAGACACCATTATGCAGGAGCTGCAGTATGTTATTGTAGGTAAATGTGAAGCTCAATCTGATTAATTGCTGGAAGAAACAGTTTTTATTGTGGTGGCCAATTGTAATCCTGTAGCCACCATTATGCAGGAGCTGCAGTATGTTAGTGTAGGTAAATGTGAAGTTCAAACTGTGTCACATCAGGTCAGCCAAGGGGGGAAGAGAGAGGGAAATCCTAAGCACCTAGATTTGAAAAAGTCCCCAAAGATACAATGCAACTCCTTCTGACCTTCTCTGTACTTCTCCATCAACACTCTCAGAGCAAATATCACATCTGTAGTGCTCTTTCCTGGCATGAAGCCATACTGCTGATCACTAATCATCACCTCCCTTCTTAACCTAGCTCCCACTACTCTTTCCCTATAACTTCATGCTGTGGCTGATCAGTTTTTTTGTAACAATAAGTTGAAGATTGAATTGACTATATGTCACACTGTTAAATATGTGTCTTGGATGTATACTATTTCTTGGTAAATTTGTATCACAGGTATGTGTTATAAAAATATGGTTGAAACATGATAGACAGATTAATCAGAAAATGAGCAGATATACATGCTTTAAATGCCACCATGATAACACAAATGAACAGGTTTTAGCCATCCTGTGACTAAGAAAATATGTTTTCTAACCTGCATGCAGACTGTAAAACCAAGATTATTATATGTCTAGACATTTGTGAAGATTGTAAGACATTCCATACAGGGAAGAGTAACAGGTTAATTAATGGGCATCCACACAATATTTAGATATCTGATGGTACAGGGTGCCTAATGCCCTTGAGAAGCATATTATCTCAGAAAGGACAGTCATCTGTTTATGTTTATGCTCATGCTCATGTTTAGAGCTGGTGAGCACCCATAAAATAATGTGGGAAAAAGTGGCGTTACAAATGGAGGTTTGAGATATACCCCATTAAGCTAGAAAAAAACTCTCCCTGGGATTCATTAAACTCCATGTCGGAACAGCGTTATTCCAATATGGAGGGAACTGTGTCCGTTTCCGCATAGCTTTAACAGCAGCATGCCTTGCATATTCATGAAGGTGCACTACTGCTAAGACTAAGTGGACATGAACACTACTGAGTGCAGGGGCATTTTTAAGTAGTGCACGCACATCTAACAAGCCTCCTGCACTCAGAAAGTGCCATACAGCACTTTTGAAAAGCATTTCAGTGTATGCAGACACTGAAATAAATAGGGGAGCAAGAAACAATACACAAGGTGTGACAGGTTTTGTCACACACCCCCTACATTGTAAAAGTGCCATATGGCCATAGACGTCAACTGTACAGGCTTCTGCAGAATTCCCAGATGCCTGCCTCACATACTTCTCAACCTTATAGAGCAAGAAAGCTGTACAAAGCCATAAATAATGGGGGGACAAAGGCACAAAAATAGGGACTATCTTTAAATATTGCACTGACAAACCCAGAAAGATGATAGAATGAAAGTTGTGCAGTAGCATGGACTTCCTGAAGGGTATGAAGACTGAAACACAAATGTCTGCCATTTAAAGTGCCATATGGCCATAGCTGTCAACATTACACATTTCTGCAGAATGCCCAGATCCCTGCCTCACATACTTCTCAACCTCCTACAGCAAGAAAGCTGTACAAAGCCATAAAT